>NC_073306.1:50602741-50782728 GCF_027595985.1 Sorex araneus | reverse complement strand
GGAGGGGAGGGGAGGAGGGGAGGGGAGGGGAGGGGAGGAGGGGAGGGGAGGGGAGGGGAGGGGAGGGGAGGGGAGGGGAGGAGAGGAGAGGAGAGGAGAAAGACTATGCTTGGCTGGATCAGTAGTATAGCCAGTAGGGCATTTGCCTTGCGTGCAGCCTACCCAGGTTCGATCTCAAGTGTCCCATACAGTCCACCAGGAGTGATCTCTGAATACAGAGTCAGGAGCCAGCCCTGAGCACTGCTGGATATGGCCTCAAAGCAAAAAAATCCAAAAAGACTATGCTGCCCCTGATGACCACAGAGTCAAGAGCCCTGCAGCCATGTGTGTGACCTTCAATGAGTCCACCAGAAACTGCACACTCCACAGCCAAGCATGCGTGTGACCTCTGGTCCTCACAGTGAACAATCACACAAAGGGAGGGGAAGAGGGCTTGGCTATGCTGTTCTCACTGACCCTGGGATTCCAGGGGTGCATATGGAGCCCATCTAGTGGAAAAGACAAGGTACAGACTGCATTCAGCACTGCCCATGACATGACTTGCACAGACGTGTGCATTTAGTCTGGGAGGAACCTACTGGATTGAATGGTGGTGACTCTCCAGTATTTAAAAAATATTTTTTAAATTGTTTTGGTTTATGGGCCATGCTCAGCAGTGCTCAGGGCTCCTGGACCTGTGCTCAGGTATCATTCCTTGAAGGATTAAGGGGAACATATGTGGTGTCAGGGTTTGATCATGGGTTGGCTGTGTGCAAAGCAAGAGCCTTACCTGCTGTACTATCGCTTCAGTCCCTCCCTCCAATTTTCATATTCACTGGGGACCTTTGTTTTTATTTTTGTGTTGGAGTCACAGCCTGCAATGCTTAGGTACTACTTCTAGCTCTGTGCTTCCAGGCCAGTTGGTGCTGGGGATCCAACCTGGCCTCTCAGGAGGAAAGCAGAAACCCTAAAAGTCCTCTGATCTATCTCCCAGTTTCTCAACATCTGAATGTGACCTTATTCAGAAGCAGTCTTTGCAGACATAATTTGTTAAATCAGGATGAAGTCGTGCTGGATTAGAGTATGCTCTAATCCAATAACTGGCATCCTTAAGAAAAGAAACCAAAGGACCAAGGTCGGGGGGAAAGGTTTGTGAGGGCAGAGGCAGAGGTTGGAGTGTTGGTATTGGCAGCACCATCAGGTAGAGGAATCCAGAAAGAATCCTCCCTTAGAAACCCGGGCCAGCGCATGACTTTGATGACACCTTGACTTTGGACTTTTACTCTCTAGGATGACTGAAGAATAGATTTCTGCTCCTTTAAGCCACCCAGTTTGTTGGAGGAAATTAGTACAAAGACATAAAACAGGGCAAGAATCAGCGCTGAGTTAATGTGGTAGAAATCGAATGTTTGAGAAATCTAATACCACTACTAATCAAGCATAATTTGATTGAACTACACCCAGAGGTTAGGGTTAATAGGGAAACTTAAAACAAAAGGGGAGTCAGAGAGATAGTACAGCAGATGCTCATCTTTCATGCAGTTAACCTGTATGATTTGTGGTACAAAATTTGGTCCCCCAAGCCCCATGAGGAGTAATACCTGAGTACATGGTCAGGAGTGAATGCTGAGCACAGTTGAGAGTGACACAAATGAATAAAAATAGTTTTTTAAAGGCCAGGAGAGCTAGTAAAGGAGAAAAGGCACTTGCAATGCATACAGTTGCTATGACCTTGACTCTGGTTCAACCACCCCCAGGATCACATATGAGCTCCTGAGCACCACCAGGGGTCATTCCTTAAGCACAGAACCAGGAATACTCCTTGAGCACCACCATGTGTGGCCCCCACCCCCTTAACCCACAAAAAAACAGAGGGCATGCTTTGGATTCACAAGAACTGAATTGGAAACTTTAGCTTTGGTACATAGGAACAGAGTGTCCTCAGCTAGTGATTTTACCTCTTAGAGTTTCATCATCTATAAAATCAGGATACAAGACTACCTTCATCAGATTATTATGAAGATTAAATGAAAGATGATTTTTTTTTTGGTTTTGTTTTTTGTTTTTTGGGTCACACCCGGCGTTGCACAGGGGTTACTCCTGGCTCATGCACTCAGTGTGTGTGTATAATGTGTATGTGGTGTGTGTGGGGGGCACATCGGTGGAGCTCAGGGCTGACTCCTAGCTCTGCACTCAGGGATCACTGCAGGCAGGCTCAGGGGGCCAGCTGGGGCATCAGGGATTGAACTTGGGTCGGGCTTGTGCAAGGCAAGTGTCTTACTTGCTGTGATAGCTCTCTGGCCCCACTAAGTATTCTCTCCATTTACTGACTCTCTTTACCAGATTCTACAATGTCAGCCTCTGAGGCAGGACTAGTATCTCTTTTATGACTGGATTCGCAGGATGGGGGACAGAGACAACCTCTATCTGTGCAATGTATGAATGAGTGAATGACTTGAGAGTGACATGTTGTCTTGGAAGTATGAAATGGAGGCACATTTAATCACTTTCATTTTATTCCATCCAAAATAATTAATGCAGATTTGTCTGCAATCCTTTCCACCATCAACAATTTCTCCATCCTACTGTTTGAAGTCCTTCCAGTAGGAACCGATCTTTCTGATCTGGTT
This sequence comes from Sorex araneus, assembly GCF_027595985.1. NCBI lineage: Eukaryota > Metazoa > Chordata > Mammalia > Eulipotyphla > Soricidae > Sorex > Sorex araneus. Next base: position 50,780,119 of record NC_073306.1, on the reverse strand, counting down.
ACTTTGGCACGTTACACTGCAAAAACATGGGACTGAATTCTTGTTGGCGACACAGGATGGTGGCTTGTCAACCCTGCCTGGAACATTGAAAGAGAATTTCTCCCTCCTCCACTGGCTCTGGTTATCATATGTTGGATGGTTGTGGAGAGGACAAGGAACTGAAATGAGGGGTGACTGGGAATGTTTGGGGACTCGTGAAATCTTTGTGAATAGCATTTTTCTGCTTGGAGTTGGGACACTGCCTAACTCCAGACAGGATTTCACAAGGTCATAAAGTTTTCTGAAGATTGTGTGCATCCAGTGATTCCTGCCCTATGCCCCTTCCCAGGGACTTAAGGGGTCAAGGGTCTGTGAGAGGGAGTGTCAGCCAGGGGCACCCCCTAATATCAAGACGCACTGAACTGGAAGCTCTGAATGAGATGGGTCCATGCCTGGCCCTCCTTAAACACAGCCCCCCGCCATCTCACCAGGGAAGAGTGAGCTGAAAGTGGGACTCTCAAAGGCCCAGAAACAAGGTGGCCACAATTAAACAGGAAGAATGCTAGACAGACATCTCACTGGATATCCAGAGATCCTGAGAGATTCATCCATCTTTCTTCTCGGACTTCCTCCAAGCCTTATTGCAGAACCTGAAGGCATGTCTGGTTCTCATAGGTGGCCACTAGGCCATTTTGTTGGAAGGTTTTCCTGACTGATGTGCACTGAGCCTGATCCTGGCCTTTTAGTTTATTTGTTTTTTAATTTTTGGGCCACACTTGGCAATGTTCAGGGGTTGGTTACTCTTGACTCTGTGCTCAGGGATCACTCCTGGCAGTGCTCAGGGTGCCAGGGATCAAACCTAGGTCAGTCGTGCACAAGGCAAATACCCTAACAGCGGTACTATCACTCCAGCCCCTGCTCCTGGCCTTTTCCCTCCTGCCCACCTTGCCTTTTCTCTTGGAGCCTAGTGATGGATGCACCCACTGTGTTGAGCAGCATAGCCAGACTGTCCTCTAGGGGGCGCTTTTCAATCAAAGGTTAAGCGTCCAGGCCTCCCGGATGGCTTCAGGTTAATAGGGTCAGGATCTCGCTCTCTCCTCTGGTGAGTGAAATAATTTCTGCCTTCTCAGCAGTCAGATCAGAAGAGCTCTCTGGAATCTGTCCTCTTGGTGGTTTTTCCATCTGCCACTGTCTCAGAGAGGGAGGACTTCTGGACATCTTCTTGTCCTTCAGACCCAAGGCCACTCAGGTGCTTCTTCCAGCGAGCCAGGAAGTGGAGAGCAGAGGAACGGATCTCCCCGCTCCTCAGCGCATAGATGATTGGGTTGATCATGGAGTTGACCAGGCAGAGCAAAGAGCAGAAAGCAAAGACCTTCTTGACCTGGTCACTTAGAGTGGCGGCCAGGCTGTAGACCATGAGGACCAGGACCGGAAACCAGCATAGGAAGAGCACAGCCAGCACTAAGCCTAGAGTCCTGGCCAACCTCATGTCCAGTCTCATTCGGACCATTCCCGGCGCATGCCTGTCCTGGTGCTCAGCCAGGCTGGCCGCATGCTGATGGGCCTTCCAGAGGACATGCCCATAGGTGTAGATGATGCCCAAGAAGAGGAAAGCGATGAACAGAAGCCAGCCCAACAGATAGTTATTGGGGACCAGGGGGAAAAGCTCAGAGCAGGGGCGGGGACAGCAAGTCCACCCCATGAGGGGCAGGTAGGAGACGAATGCTGAGAGGAACCACGTGATGCCCAGAGCCACCAGTGCCCTCTCAAGTGTGAGTAGAGTCTTGTATCCTAGTGGGTGGCACAGACAGAGGTAGCGGTCAATGGCAGTCAGCAGCAAGCTGCCTACAGAGGCGGTGAAGGTCATGGTCACGCTGCCTATCTTCAGCAGGAACATAGCCTTGGAACCTGCATTATGGAAGACATGAAAACTTACAAAGTTGCAGGCAAAGATGATACTAGCCAGGAAGTCAGCTGCAGCCAAGCTGCCAATGAACAGGTAGGAGGGCTTCCTGCGGAGCCGGTGGGTGGACAGGATCAGGTAGAGCACAGCTAGGTTCTCCAGGGCACTGACCACGCCCAGGCTGGTGCACAGCACCGCCACAGCGACCTTCTGGGAATCGCTCAGGACCATGTACTCCTTCATGGGATTGAAATCCAATTCATCTGTGGAGCCGTTGGCTGCCTCTGTCACCTCTATCACCCGGCATTTCTCCATGGGTGCGTGCCTCCGTTTCTACTGGACTTGATAAGAAGCCCGTGCTGCAATACAATGAGAAGAAGAAATGACCCTTTTCAGTTGTGCAATATTGACCTCATATACTCAGTGACTCTAACCCAAGCCAGACCTGTGTGGATGGATTATGTGTTGAAATAGCGTTCATGTTTTGTTCCTCTCTGTTTGGTTCTTTCTATATTCTGATGGGACATTGAGTCTGTACTCAGGAGTGATGTAGAAATTCAAGAAGCAGAAGTGGCTTATGAGCTTTGGGGCTTTTTGCTTTTAACCCTAACGCTTCTCTTTGAAAGCAAGAGAAATCTTCTAGAGTCAAAAAATCAAGAAGAAATCAAAACTAAAAAAAAATTAACAGTTATGTTAAAATGTTTTGGTTTTTTTGTTGTTGTGGTGGTGGTGGTAGTGTTTTTTTGTCTGTTTGTTTTGTTTTTGCTACGCTCAGCAATACTCAGGGTTTCCTTCTGACTCTGCACTCAGAGATCAGTTCTTGGTAGGCTAAGAGGACTAACTAGGGTGGTGGGGATTGAACCTGGGCCAGCCCTGTGCAAGGCAAATGTACTACCTGCTCTAGTTCCATTGTTGAAGTATATTTTGCATGAGGGGTTTGGTTAGGTTTGGTTTGCCAGCTTTGATATGATGTTCAAATTTTGTGGAGGAGGAATTTTGGACACATGAGAAGTCAGGACTTACTCTTGACTCTGTGCTCAGGGATCACTCTTGGTGGTGCTCAAGGGACCATATACAGTGAAACAGGAGTTGGCTGCATATAGGGCAAGCACCTTTCTTCTTATACTATCTCTCCGGCCCTGATGCTGACATTTTAACAACTACTTAAGAATAAAAGACAAGATTTTTATTTCACATTGATTGGGTTGTCAGAATATAGGAACTCTGCTGAAAATTAAATATTCAGGATTATCCTGGATATGACTCCTCAGAATCATCACAATGGACTCTAGATAGAACTTTCATGGGTTTTTATTGGGGGGCTACACTCAGCAGTTCTCAGGGATTATTTCTGGTGGTGCTTAGGGGACAGTCTTCAGTGCCAGGGACCAAACTAGGTTTGGTTGTGTGCATGGCAAGCTCATTAAGCACTGTACTGTCCCTCTAGCCCCTAAACTTTTCTTTTTTGCAGGTGTGTATGTGAGGGGAATACCTGGTGATGCTCAGAGTTTACTCCTGGCACTGTACTCAGTATTAACTCCTGTCAGGCTCAAAGGACTATATGGGATACCGATGATCTAATCTGAGTCAGCCACATGTAAGGCAAGCGCCCTATCCACTGTATTATCACTCAGGCTCTAGAATTTTTTTTTTTAATTGAAACAGGCAGACAAATAAAGGGGTAGGGGTAGCTGGCAATGAATCAGGAAGCAAGCCAAGATGGGATTTAAAGAAGTTACTCTGCCATTATCCCTAAAATAGTCTCAAAAGCACAAAGATGGAACCACCTCACTGGGCAGAGGAGCCAAGGCCTTTATGACTCAATTGGGTCAGTGCTGCTCTGGACAAGGCTGGAACCCATCAGAGAAGTTTCCTCAAAAACAAAAGTCTGCGATAAGAAGTTGAAAGAAGCTTCTTCTCTTCACAACTTCCTAATAACAGATTCTTATCTACATGGAAAGCCCCAAGTGGGGCAGTTTGGGGTAAACCTGTTAAATGCAGCACAGGCAAGCGGGTCTCAGCCCCCTCCTGGGGTTGGTTTGTATGTGTGCGCTGGATGCTCTCTCTTCTGGAGAAGCCATGTTTTCTCTTGGGTGCCTCTGTCTGTCTGTCTGTCTTTCTCTGTCTCTGTCTCTCTCAATCTCTCTCTCTTAATCTCTCTCTCTTTCTCCCTCCCTCCCTCCCTCCCTCCCTCTTCTGCTCTCTCTTGTATAAAGAAAACTGTTTTGGGGCTGGAGCGATAGCACAGCGGGTAGGACGTTAGTCTGGCACGTGGCCGACCCAGGTTCAGTTCCCAGCATCCCATATGGTCCCCTGAGCACCGCCAGGAGTTAATTCCTGATTGCATGAGCCAGGAGTAACCCCTGTGCATCGCCAGGTGTGACCCAAAAGCCAAAAAAAAGAAAAAAAAAGAAAACTGTTCATCTCATTCTAAAGTTTATTTTCTGTGAGAGTAAATGATGGGCCCAAGAATCTGGCTGAGGTCAGAACTGACTTTCCTTTCCTTTCCCTGGTGGCTTTGCGGTCGAGCGATATCTTATAGCCTACTTCTCCCTCTGGGAGAACCTGGCAAGCTACCAAGAGTTTCCTGCCCACATGGGAGAGCCTCGAAAACTCCCCATGGTGTATTCATATGCCAAGACCAGTAGATGCTGGGTCTCATTCCCCTGACCCTGAAAGAGCCTCCAATGTGGCATCATTGGAAAGGACGAGTAGAGAGAGGCTTCTAAAATCTCAGGGCTGGGACAAATGGAGATGTCACTGGGACCGCTCGAGAAATTCGACGATCAGGGAGATAACTCCCAGATAACTGCAGATGGAGACCAGGTACAGCTTGATGGACACTCAGACGGGCTGGTGGGGTACCAGAGTCCAGGCCAGCCAAGTGCCCATGACAGACTTTACCACTTCGAACTGGGCACTTCTTCAGGGAGTCTGAAGTAGTGGAAGGGGAAGTTTGGAGCACTCTCTCTACTGAGGCGACTACTTCCCTCACTCCCACTTCTTCTACCAACGTCATTTGGGAAACCCCCACAAGTCACTTATATCATGACTTTTATGGGTGGGGGGGCTGGGGATTGAATCCAGAGTCTCATATGTGTGGGATATATGTTATACCACATCCCAGGTCCACAAATATAATTTTAAAAGTAAATTAGTTCTATACCCACATATATCATAACAAATCTTTGGAATTCCGGAGACAAAGAGAAACAATAAAAACTCTCAGGAAGAGATGGCACAACACCTGAAGAGCAAGCATAATTTAAATGATTTTCACTTTTAGTTTTTGGGCTTACTCCTGACTCTGTGCTTGAGATCACTCCTGCTGGTGCTGCTCAAACATATGTAGTGCCAAAGATCAAACCTGGGTTGGCTGCTAGCAAGGCAAAGCACCTTCCCCACTGTACTGTCTTTCCAGCCCCCATTATTTAGTTTTAAGGTAGATTTTCCAATAGCAATAATAGTAGCCAGAAGACTGTGGAGAGAAAAGTTAAACTATCATTCAAATTTAAAGGAATACAAGTAGAATGGTCTGCTAACAGATCTTCTCTGAAGGCACGTGAAAGATACAACATCCAAAGAAGTAACTTCCAGAGGGAAGAAGGAGGTGTGTGCAGATAAGTTGACCAATGCATGATCAAAATTAATAAATTAAAACAGAAACACACATATAAAGCAATCATCATAATTATCATCACTGATTTTGAGGGTATAGAAAGGAAGAGAAAACAAAATTATCAGTGACAACAGGACAAGCCTACAGAGAGATAAACAGAGCTAAAACTGCTTAGGAAAGATGCCAAGTGGAGAACTGATCTAATTTACATTTAAAAGAATCTGGCATTGGACTGGAGAGATAGTATAGCAATGAGGGCACTTGGCTTGCATGTGGCTAATCCAGGTTAGATGCCCCTGGCATCCCATATGGATGTTTGAACCCTTCTAGGGGGTGATCGCTGAGTGTAGAGCCAAAAGTAAGCCCTGAGCATCACTGGTGTGGCCCCCAAATAAAAAACAAACAAAGCAAATGAACACAAAAGCAAAAATATCCTTTGCTTAGTTTACTACACTACAGTACTTCTTTACTAGGCTCCCTATTTTAATCATATATAATTGAGGTGTAATATTATATTCATTTCAGAGGTATGGACTCCCTGCTTTTGTTTTTTGGTTTGCTAGTTTGTTTGGGGGCCATGCCTAGTAGTGTGCCTAAGGGCTACTCTGGTGCACAGTGGGGTTGGTTGCTCCCGGCGATGCTCAGGATAGCAGGCAGCATTGGGGAACCTATCACAGGATTCAAACATGTGCACTAAACTTTTGAGTTATACCTCTGTGGGCTCCGTGATTTTAACGAGGTCCCCCTTTTGTCTAATTTAAACACAATAATGGTGGTGATCATTTTTAAAGTGTCTGAATATGCCCCCCGCCCTGAGCAGAGCTCCCGCGGCTGAAGATCTCTGGAGCCTAGCCACAGCCATGCTTAAGGCCCCTCTCCACACGTTCGGACGAGCCTCACGTATGAAGGTGCCGGTAGAGGAACCCAGGTGTGTGGGACCCAGGGCTGCAACCTCCAAGCCTGCTCAGATCAGGACTGGGCCTGGGCCTCAGGGACTGACCCCCTCCCCCCGGCCCCCCCCCCCCCCCGCCCCATGCCATGTAATCCCACCAACGGCCAACATCCAGAGAGTTAAAACCAAGCTCCTGGAAGCCTATACATCTTATAGCCTACTTCTCCCTCTCTACTTCTCCCTCTGGGAGAACCTGTCAAGCTACCGAGAGCTTCCTGCCCACATGGGAGAGCCTCGAAAACTTCTCATGGTGTATTCATATGCCAAAACCAGTAATAATGCTGGGTCTCATTCCCCTGACCCTGAAAGAGCCTCCAATGTGGCATCATTGGGAAGGACGAGTAGAGGGAGGCTTCTAAAATCTCAGGGCTGGGACGAATGGAGACGTTACTGAGATTGCTCAAGAAATTCGACGATCATTGCTTCTCGGCCTTTTGGCTAAGATCAAGTGTAGTATCTGTTCTTATCAGTTTAATATCTGATACGTCCTCTATCCGAGGACAATATATTAAATGGATTTTTGGAATTAGGAGTTGGAATAGGAGCTTGCTCCGTCCACTCCACGCATCGACCTGGTATTGCAGTACTTCCAGGAACAGTGTACCCCCTTGGGGGAATAAACGTGTTATAAAAGAAAAAAAAAAGAAATTCGACGATCAACGGGATGATGATGATGATGATGATGATGATGATGATGATGAATATGCTAGATATGACATTATTTTTGTTGATATTATCAGAAGCATGTTCAAGTGGGGATAATTGACCTGTTACAGGACATTGGTAAGAATAATATGCCTTCAGGGCTGGAGTGATAGTACATTGGATAAGGCACTTGCCTTAGATATGGCTGACCTGGATTTGGTTCCCAGCACCCCATATGGTTAGTGTCCTGAGCCCCTCCAGCAGTGACCCCTGAGCAGAGTCAGGAGTCAGCCTTGAGAACAACTAGGTGTGTCTCCCCCTCCCCCAAATAAAAAGAGTAATATGCCTGGCACGTCACTCAATAAATAACAGCCCTGAAAAAATAAAATAAATTTTTTTTTTTTTGCTTTTTGGGTCACATCTGGCGATGCACAGGGGTTACTCCTGGCTCTGCACTCAGGAATTACTCCTGGGGGTGCTCAGGGGACCATATGGGATGCTGGGAATCGAACCTGAGTCGGCCGTGTGCAAGGCAAACGCCCTACCCGCTGGGCTATGGCTCCAGTCCCAATTAAAAAAAAAATAACAGCTCTGCTTTTGTTTCAGCATTTCACTTTGGATAAACAGGCCAAGAGTGGGGTGAATGACAATACAATCCTTTTCCAACTCCCACCTCCCTACCTACTCCTTCCTCCCTACTTCCCTATTCCAAGCCCCCACCCTATGCCAGTGACTCTCACCCCACATTTCCCTTCCCATCAGGGAATGCTTACCCCAAGCAGAGTCCACCTTAGAAGAGGATGCAAGCCAGTGGTGGCGGGGAGGGTGAAGGCAGCTGGCAGTTGTGACTCACCCACGCCTTGAGTGACCACCAGCTTGTGGTTACTGGCCAAAGCAGATCAGGGCAGGAGAGGTAGGCATTTGGAGGACCATGTTCCATAGCAACAAGATGTTTAGGGTACCAGAAAACCCAGCTCCTGGCTGGCTGTCTTCTACCTGGGCAGATAGAAATCCTGTTTGGGGTCAGAACATCTGGCTGCTTCTCCTTCCTTTCCCCTCCCTCCCTCCCTCTCTCCCTCCCTCCCTCTCTCCCTCCCTCCCTCCCTCTCTCTCTCTCTCTCTCTCTCTTTCTTTCTTTCTTTCTTTCTTTCTTTCTTTCTTTCTTTCTTTCTTTCTTTCTTTCTTTCTTTCTTTCTTTCTTTCTTTCTTTCTTTCTTTCTTTCTTTCTTTCTTTGTTTCTTTCTTTCTGTTTTGAACCACACACAGATATTCTCAGGGCTTATTTCTGGCTCTGCACAGGTATCACTCCTGGCAGAGCTCAGGGAACCATTTGTGGTTCTGGGAATGAAGTTAGGTTGGCTGCATGCAAGGCATGCATCATACCCACTGTATTATCTCTTCAGCCCCTACATTCACTTTTTAACCACATTTGTACATAAGCAGTTTAATGAAGGTTTCATTCTCTTCAAGGTGCATGTAAGGCTTTAATAGCTGTGTATTTATAATAAGGGTTTATCCTTTTTTTTATCAGTGTGTTAGTGGCATTCCAAATATTAAGAATCACCAATGCCTGCAAAAACATTTTGCAACCTGATGTTGTATGAACATGAGTGTTCAAGAGAACTCATCAACTCAGTGCTTTCTGCACCTGACAAAAATGTCCGCCTCTTCCCATGAGAACATGGATCTGCCACACGGTGTCCAGGACCTGCAGCCAGGGACCACGCCAAGAGTCTGCAAAGGGAACTGTTGAGTCCCTGAGAAACTGATAGGGAAAAGTGCTCTTTCGGAGAGGAGTTCCGAGCAGAAGTGGATGTGAAGATAAAGAATAGCCAGCAGATCTGCTCCTGCCATGTGTGAAGCCAGAATAACCCTGTCTTTTGCCAGTGGCTGCTCCCTCCGCAGTGAGAAGCTGTGTTTTTCTCTGACTGAGAGACAGGGGACAAGATTCCTGTCCTTCTCCTATTACGAAGGGATTTGAGTAATTCTCTTTTCCTTCTAGGTTGTCCTCATCTCATATCATCTTTTGTTTGTTTGCTTTTAGTTTTGATTTTTGGACCATACCCAGCCATGCTCAGGGACTACTCCCGGCTTGGTGCTTGGGTATTGCTCCCTGTGGTGCTCAGAGGACCATGTGGTGCTGGCGGTTGAACCTGGGCCTCCTTCATGCAAAGCATGCAATGCCAGCTTATTGAGCTCTCTTGCTCACTCTCTCATCTCTCTCTCTCTCTCTCTCTCTCTCTCTTTTTTTTGCTTTTTGGGTCACACCTGAGTATAGGGGTTACTCCTGGCTCATGCGCTCAGGAATTACAGCTGGCAGTGCTCGGGGGACCATATGGCATGCTGAAAATAGAACCCGGGTTGGCCATACCTGCAAGGCAAACGCCCTACATGCTGTGCTATTGCTCCAAGCCCTCATCTCATCTTTTTTTTTTTCTTTTTCGGTCACATCCTGCAATGCTCAGGGGTTACTCCTGGCTTTCCACTCAGGAATCACTTCTGGCAGTGCTCAGGGGACCATATGGAATGCTGAGAATCAAACCGGGTCAGCCGCATGCAAAGCAAACGCCCTACCCGCTGTGCTATTGCTCCAGCCCTCATCTCATCTTTAAGGTGGGTTATTTCTTAGTGGTGATTTCTTAACTCCTCTAGGAAACCCATCATGTTGAACCACAATTTCTTTGGTTTTGAATAGATGGCTCTAAGTATCCAGCTCAATACTTTATGGGCTGTGTGACATTGGGCAATTTGTTCACCTCTCTGAGCCTTTGATTCATTCACTTGTAAACTTGGAGAACTACCCATATCAGATTGTTATACAGATATACTGACTTGCACCTTCATGGCTTGCACTTTAGACCTTCCATGGCTTACAGTATGAGCCTAACGAATGGTGGGAAATGCTCAGTAGAATTATTTTATAGGATTCTTATTTTTACAAGATTATGTGCTTGTCTTGCCTAACCTTCTAGCAAGATCTCTATGCACTTTTTGCTGGAATTTAACACCATTGGTACAAAATCATCACATTAAAAATAAAAATAGGTCGGGAGAGATATTGTCTTGCATGTGTCAGACTCAGGTTTGATCTCCAGCACCCCATGTGGTCCCCTGAACATCACCAAGAGTGATCCCTGAGCACAGAGTTAGAAATAAGCCCTGAGCACAGTTAGTTGTGATCCAAAAACCCAAGTAACTAAATAACTAAGTAAAACTTTCTGACCTGCATGTGAGATGCTTCAGTAACAGACCAAGGTGGCCCTAAAGACCTGCTTTACCCAGTGGCTGAGCCAGGAAGTCAAGTCCAGCCACGGAAAGGTCAAGATGTGTTCCATCCACATTTCTTCTCCTAGGTTGCTCTGTGCTTGGAAGCACTGGGTGGCACATTTGAGATGGTTCCTAGAGTTTGGGGCTGTAGGTTATAATGTTTGGGGGGGTTGCTCTGGATGAAGTTCTCTCTGGTTTCCCCTTATGCTTCTGGTGGATGAAACTCAGAGTCCTACTGCCCGGATCACTATCTACCTTTTGTTCTTTGTGTCCACTCCGCAGTCTAGTTCCTGGACTGTGAGAGTCTCAGCTGGCTTGAGTAAAACCTGGGCCAGGGAGATGAGCCATCTTTGTCTTTTCTCCCTTCACAATCTCCTAAGAACACTACTAAATTCACAGTAGATTCGGGGCACAGATCCCTTCCTGACGGCCAGAGCTAACGTAAGCAGCCCTTAGGAGATGGTGCCCAGAGAAGCAAGGCGGTTGGAGGACCCCTGAGCTACCATTCTCCATTCCAGAGCCTGTGGCAGACATTACCAGTGATTCCAGCCCTCAGTCCTTGTTCACCCTAAGCCTCACTGGAAACTTTTCATCAGTGTTTCAATTCAGAAAGCCAAACTTGGGGAAAGAAGAAAGAACCACAAATGCTGGTCTAAGACTGAAAATGAATGAGAAGGCTTGCAACCATTCAGGATTTTTTTTTTTTTGGCTTTTTGGGTCACACCCCGCAACGCACAGGGGTTACTCCTGGCTTTGCACTTAGGAATTAGTCCTGGCGGTGCTTGGGGGACCATTTGGGATGCTGGGAATTGAACCTGGGTTGATTCTACCTGCTGTACTATCGCGCAAGCCCCCTATTCAAGAATTTTGATTTGTATACAGACCACCAGCTCTGCCATCCACGGGCTGTGTGACCATGGAGAAGTTGCTCAAATTCTCTGATCCTCAGACTCTATCTGAGACCTGAGAAATGAATGAATGTTTGGATTCTTTGTTTATTCATTTATTTATTTATTTTATTAATTCTGTGGTGCTGAGAATCATATCCACGGTCTCACACGTGGGCCATGTGTTCTATGTGCCTACAATCTTGTTTTTTTATTTTTTTAACTCCTCCCCCAATGCCTGAAATCAAGGTATACAGAATAAATTTAAATTTATTTCTTATTATTTAAAACATTAAAGTTAAGCTGGGGCTGGAGATGTAGTACAGTTTGTAAGGTACTTGCCTTGTACACAACAAAGCCGGGTATGATCCCAGGCACTCCATATGGTCCCCCAAGCCCCACTAGGAGTGATCTCTGAACACAGAGCACGGAGTAAGCCCTGAGTATGGCCTCCAAACAAATAGCTAAGCACGATCTTGACTGTTTTGTTGAACTGCGGACTATCATGTGACATGGTAGAAAACAGAATCTGAAGTTAGGAATCAGGTCTTAGGGCTTGAGCCCTGCTGTTAGCATAGTTATTTCTTTCTCCCCTATCCCTTTTTAGTGGGGTCATGAGTGATCTGAGAAGGTCAAAGGGCCCCCTTTATTTTTCTTTTTGGGTCACACCTGGTGATGCACAGGGGTTACTTCTGGCTCATGCACTTAGGAATCACTCCTGGCGGTGCTCAGGGGACCATATGGGATGCTGGGAACCGAACACGGGTTGGCCTCATGCAAGGCAAACACCCTACCCACTGTACTATTGTCCCAGCCCCAAGGGGCCGTTCTTACCAACCAAACTGGCAGCTCTGAGGATGGGGTACTGCTCAGGCCCTGTGGTGCTAAGGATTACCTGGACCACCTGAAAATGTTTAGGGGACCATGTGGTGCCAGGACCCAAACAAGGTCAATTACATGCAAAGCATGCACCTTACCTCCATACTATCTCTGGCCCTTGGCATAATGGCTCTATCTTTCTAATATATATCTATGTTTTTTATTTGTTTGTTTGATTCGGTTTGGTTTTCCTTTGGGCCACACAGGCTTACTTCTGGCTCTGTGTTCAGGGATCATTCCTGGCAGGGCTCTAAGGACCATACAAGGTGCTGGGGTTGTAACCAGGGTTGATTATATTTCAGGCAGAGCCCTACCTTGTGTGCTATCTCTCAGGCTCATGGCATAGTTATTTCTATGGAGAAGTCACTGACTCTCTCACACCTCAGAACTGACATCTGAAAAGAAGATCCCAGAAGGTGACAACGATGAGTCCTAAGCATAGTAATTATATGTCCTGCACTTTATCTCGTTTTAACTCTAATTAAATTGTTTTGCTTTGGGGGACCACACCTGTGGGGAAACACATCTTACGTGTCTCAGGAGCTTGAATCCTTTCAAGACAAGTGCCTTCCTGGCTATACTTTCTCTCTTGTCAATCATTTCAACTTCAGTGCAACCTTGTAATACTGATACTATTATTTCCCAAATTTCACAGCTGAGGGATCTGGGGCTCTGAGATGTTGAGAGTTGCTGTAGGCAATGGATCCTGTGCTCCTGTCCCTTGATCTGAAGATGAGATAGTCAGTGTGGGGTGGCGGGTCTGGTCTCGTTGCCTCCTAATCTCCCCTCACAGTCTCCAGAAGAATACTCGATACATTAACTCCCTAATCTGGACATGCCCAGAGGAGAGTTTCGTGAAGACTTTGCAGAAGCCTCCTTCCTCTTTTCAACTACGTAACTATTATGCTCCAGCAAGTTCCCTTTGTGAGAGTGAACTCATGACGCCCACCTTCCGGCCGGGGATGTGACTCAAGCACACTTGCAAGTGCACTATATGGCCTGCAAGGGTGAAGCCGTGGGTTTGATCCTCAGGGTGTGGCCCCAGAGCTCCCCCACCGCCACAGTAACAAAACAACACACGCATTCACGCCATACTTAACTATTGGTTTGTGCAAGGCCAAAGGCTCGCGCTTACATGTGAGGCTGGTAACATTCCTTGAGTTGATGGGTTCGGATAGAGCAAGGCACTTGGCCCATATTCCACAGCGCATGGAAGGCAAAGGAAGGACTCGAACTCTTGTGTTAGGACAAAGTCAGGTTTGGTGGAAGGCCAGGATCATTTAGCTTGAGGGAGGGACCTGACAAATTTTGTCTTTAGTTCAAGGGATAAAACCCATCTCTTGTTGGTATTGTCCTCTTCTGATCAGTTTTGCTCATTTATGCCTCCACTGCTGGCCTAGGTTTTAGTCCCATCCCCAAGAGCCTGCGGAGTCCAGAGCTCCTGCCCTCAGGATTTGCTAGTCAGATTCACAGACCTGAACTCCAGACACTGGTCCGTCAAGCATTAGCTTCATATTCTCAGTTAAAGGGCACAAAGCTAATAACTCACTTCTTTGTCTCAGTTTTCTCATTTGTGAAATAGAAATAACAGTCTTTCTTGCATTAGTGATCGGGCATGAGGATTGAGACAACATTATCCTACCAATACAGTGCCCAGTGTACATTAACCCTTCATTCATGGCAGATTCTTCTCTCTCTCTCTCTCTCTCTCTCTCTCTCTCTCTCTCTCTCTCTCTCTCTCTCTCTCTCTCTCTCTCTCTCTCACACACACACACACACACACACACACACACACATTCACCTCACTCGCAAATAATATCTACACATATTGTAGTTTCTCCTCAATTTCCCTAGTTCTTGGCTGGTTGTCAATGAATGAGAAACTTAAGTCCATAATGGTTTGTGTGTGTGTGTGTGTGTGTTTGTGTGTGTGTGTTGTGGTGTGGTGGTGGTGGGCTGGTTGAGTCCAGGAAGTAGGTACACAGTGAGAGGGAAGGGTGGAATTTTGTTAGGAGCACAGAAAAAAAAATGTGGCAGGGACTCTGAGAGATTATCAGTCAGACTCTGCTAAAGAAATGAGCACCAGACCTGGGGAGGTGATTCACTGGGCTGGAGCACTTGTTCTGCAGTTAAGAGCTCTGGCTTCAGTCCCTGGCATCCCTGGGAACAACCTCCAAGCACTGAGCCATTAATAGCCACTGAGCACTTCCCCAGTTGTTCAAAACCAGATCCCCAAAAGAAACCAGTGCCATCCAGCTCACAATGATGGCAGGAGCCCTAGAAGCAGGAGAGAAGAACCTAGATTCGAATTCCAATTTTGGGCAGAAGTAATAGCTGGATAACGTCAGGTCAAACAGTTCTCATCTCAGCAAGTTTCAGGGCTGCTCCAAGATGGGAGTTGTTGAGAGCATCTCTCAGGGCCCTTCTAACTCAAAGTTGTGCAGTCGTCAGCCGTATGCAAGACAGGTGTCCTACCTGCTATACCATCTCTCTGGCCTCCTATTAACATTAAAATAACAAATTTAATAAAACCCTTTTTCTGTCTTGCTTACATTGTTAGATATAATATTTACATGACTTACAAGTAAATACAATGCAAAACTTTAGGGACTGGGACTGTAGCTCAGTGGTAGAGCACATGCCTTACATGTATGCAGTCCTGGGTTCTATCCTTAGCAACAAAAAACAAACAAAAATTAAGGGCTAGAAAGATAGTACAGGAATTAAGACACTTACCTTACATGCAGCCAACCTTGGTGTATTCCCTGGCACTGCATAGTCCCCTGGGCACCAGCATGACCGTGGGCACTGAGTAGGACCACATCCTCCCATTGAACAAACCACAGGTTTCCTAGAGCCTGGAGGGGACTTTGGGCCTCCTGGGTATTGCTTGGGAGGACCAAACATACCAACAATTTATATGCATGATATGTGAATACTTTGGGCATGTTCCATTTTACAAGAGGCATATTTGAACCATTTTACTCCAAATTCATGACAGAAGGAAAGTCATGATTGATGAACAAATATTAATATGATGTTTTATTGGGGATCAAACAGATATTATCAGGGGCTGAAATGTAACAAGACAACCGATAGAAATAACTTTAGTGAATTAAGGTTTTGAATTGTGGCAATTTATGCTTAAATAGCCAAACGTTTGTTTGTTTGTTTTTACTTTTTGGGTCACACCCTGCAATGCTCAGGTTACTTCTGGCTCTGCACTCAGGAATTACTCCTGCTGGTGCTCAGGGGCCCATATGGGATGTCGGAGATCAAACCCCGTCAGTTGGCCATGTGCAAGGCAAACACCTTACCCCTGTACTATCAATCCAGCCACCAATTGTATCTTTTAAAAGCAATTTTGTTTGTGATATGGCAATAGAAAACAGATTTCTCTATTTCTAAGTGTATATCTCCAAATACCCTGTAAGTGGATTCACCATCTTGTCCAACACAGGAAAGGAAAGAAGACATAGTCTCTGTTCAACAATCTGGGAAATTTGTGAAGCACAAGAATTTTCCTAATAAAATCTATTCGGAATGTGATCACATAAATGCAATTTATAAATTCTGAGTCAATGGCAGGGATGTCAATAGTTTTCTTCTATTTCTATTTTCAACATCAGAATTCTTTTTCATCTTTGATTGTTGGTTTATTTATTTTATTTAAAACTTATTAGTTTTGGGGGCTGGAGCAATAGCACAGTGGGTAGGGCGTTTGCCTTGCACGTGGCTGACCCGAGTTTGATTCCCAGCATTCCATATGGTCCCCCCGAGCACTGCCAGGAGTAATTCCTGAGTGCGTGAGCCAGGAGTAACCCCTGAACATCGCCGGGTGTGACCCCAAAAAGCAAAATAAAATAAAATAAAATAAAACTTATTAGCTTTTTGTTTTTACTTTGGACTGGAGTGATAGCACAGTGGGTAGGGCATTTGCTTTGCATGCAGCCGACCTGGGTTCGATTCCTCCATCCCTCTCGGAGAGCCCAGCAAGCTACCGAGAGTATCCTGCCCACACGGCAGAGCCTGGCAAGCTACCCGTGGTGTATTCAATATGCTAAAAAACAGTAACAACAAGTCTCACAATGGAGACATTACTGATGCCTGCTCGAGCAAATCGATGAACAACAGGAGGACAATGCTACTTTGGAGGGGGAGCAATACCTGGCAATGTTCAAGACACTTGGGAGTCATTCCTGTGGTGTTCAGGGGACCATGTAGTACCAGGGATCAAACTGGGGTGTCCCATGTCCCAAGCATGCAAGTTGACACTTTAAATGATCTCTCTGGTTTCAGTCATTGATTTACTAAAGACATAAATTTGGTATAAATTTAACAAAGAGGATCAAGAATAATGGACCAGAGAGGAAATTTTTTTTGCTTTTTTTTGGGTCACACCTGGTGATACACAGGGGTTACTCTTGGTTCTGCACTCAGGAATTACCCCTGGCGGTGCTCAGAGGACCATATGGGATGCTGGGAATCAAGTCAGGGTCCTCGAGTGCAAGCAAACACCTTACCCGCTGTGCAATAGCTCCAGTCCAAGAGAGTAATTGTTTTATTCTCTCTCTCTCTCTCTCTCTCTCTCTCTCTCTCTCTCTCGCTCTCTCTCTGTCTCTCTCTCCTCCTCCTTCTCTCTCTCTCTCTCTCTGCCAACCAACAACAAAAAAGAATTCAATATGAAACTGTATCAGTGAAAGTTCTTTCTGTGCTAAATGATAAACAGCCTTGGAGGAGGCATGAGACTGAGTTTGATCACCAGTAATTGCTACAGTTTTTTTCAGTTTGTATTTGGGTCACATCCAGCTACTGAATGCATACGGCATTTCAGGACTTATTCATGGCTCTGTGCTCAGGGTTCACTCCTGGTGGGCTCAGGGGACCATATGGGGTGCTGGGATCAAACCCATGTCAGCCCCTTTGAGATCCCCCTACCAGCTATACTATTGCTCCCAACTAATTGCCACTTTAAAATTTTTATTTTTACTGAAGCAAATAGTTTTTATTGTGCCAAACTTATGTAAAAAGATCTTAAAAGACAGAAAGAGGGAAAATACATGTTCAAGAGCAAACATGGGCTTCTCCAGAAGCAAGCAAAGAAGCACAGAGACAAGGAAGTGAGAGAAGTGTTCAAAGGAGAACTTGGGCATGAAGAGCAAGCCCTAATGGGCTACTTTTGATTCTTCCAGTTTTCCTGAGAAGCCCTCACGCTGAGAGGATAACTTGTCTGTTTATTTGGAGGTCACACTTGGCAATGCCTCGTTCAACTCCCAGCTTGATGCTTGAAGTGGGTGTTTGGTGCTCAGGGGACTAAGAGATGCTAGGAATCAAGCCCAGGGTTCTCACATGCAAAGCATATGCTCTAGCCCTTTGAGCTATTTCTCTGGCCCAGAAAGTAACTTAAAAATAGCAAAATATTTATTATTCCACTAATTTTTTAAAAAGTGGAAGCCTGACCTTTTCATAATGTGAGCCTCTTTCCTTGTTGGAAGACTATGATGGAAAGACAAACGTAGATATGGGTGGAGTAGATGACTTTTAGGACTAGAACTCATGGATGTGGGAAACCCCAGATTTACTTCCTGGCACTGCTGGTCACCCAAGAACCCCCGACTCATCCCCAGGGGAGAAAAAAACCAAATTTGGTCTCGACTCTTGTCTCTGCCATTCACCCATCATGTCTGAACGCCAGTGACCCTGTGTGCCAAGTGGGTGTGTTAAGATTGGGCCATGTGTCACCTCTGTAGACTGGAGAACTCCCTGCTTTCAGCTTGAACAGTTTTTTCTCTGGACACATACAGATCCACAGGCCACCCAGAGGATTCTGGAAGAGGTAACATGGTACACGCAGCTGCCCTTCTGTAAGAGGAACTCTGTGTGTGTGTGTGTGTGTGTGTGTGTGTGTGTGTGTGTGTATGTGTGTGTCCCCCTTTGGGATGGGGAAGGGGGGCATCGGAGCCTTTGGTAGGAGGGGCTCCCTCTGATTCACTGTGTGAGCAGAGATCAGGCGCCCTCCTCTGTGTTGTGGGTGCAGTTGGGCGAGGAGAGAAACGGCAGCAAACCCCACAGGAAGCCCACCCACTGTAGTGTCACTTCTGACTTCTGCCCTGTCTCACCAACATCCTCCCTGGGGGCTTCCCGGCAGCTCCCTCCTGGCCTGGCTCCACTGACAAGACCTAGGCTCTGTCGTATCAATCTGTTTCCTGGACGTTTGAGGTCCTTGAACCATGGGGAGTGAGGCAGACGACGCCCTGGCTCTGTGTACCCTTCTTCTCCCGGGAGGTGGAGGTTAAGGGGGTGGCTTATGCTCTGCTCATGTCTGCTGCCAGAGGCTGACTGGTCCAGAGATAGTCCTGATCCTGAGACCTTGGGGTTAGGGGATTTTTATACATTCCCTTCTCCTTTTGGACAACCCCTACACTAGAGCAGTTTCTGGATTCAGACAGACCGATTGACTGATTGTTTATTTTTGTTTTGGAGGGCCACCGCACCCTGGTTCACTCCTGGCAGTGCTCAGGGAACTGTATGGTGCTGGGGATGGAGCCTGGGTCAGCAAGGAAAGTGCCCGACCCCCTCCACTACCTCTCTGGCTCTGTATCTTGCTTTTTGAGTGCTGGTTCCCCACACCTCTCCTTCCCCCACGCACACCAGCTGTGTGACCTTGCACAGGTCCCTGAACCAGTTGTGATGTCAGTTTCTCACTCCTCAAATGTGGGTAGCAGTGTCTCCCTCCCAGCTGGTGCATGTGCAATAAACAGTCACTTGAGAATTAAAAAGGGCACCTGTGAGGTAGGTGAAAGTGCCACCAGCCACAGAGAGATGAGAGGGGTGAGGTGACCAGCCATCTGTCTTCCTCAAGCTTCTCCCTGCCTCGGGGCTACAGAGACACCCAAGAACACTCTCCGGTGGGCTGTGAGCCAGAGCTATTGACCTGGTGTGACAGGCTGGGTTTTCCTTTCCTGGGCGTCAGGGTTCTGGGTCCCTGGAGATGGTACCTTCTGTGGTCCGGGGACTTTTTGCAGGTGTGTGTGTTGGGGGTGTTAAGAGCAGCAACTGTGAAGACAGCACCTCTTCCTGTTCTCAGGCCCATGCGGGGCAGCTGCATGGAGCCCCCCGTCAGAGAGAAGAGCCACAACTCTACAAAGCCAGGGGGACAGGAGAGAGGACTGAGGGCTGGCAAGGCATCGGAGGCCACCATGGTGGGGTCACCTGGGCTCTGCTTCTGGGCAATGCCTTGGGCAGATGGCAGGACCACCTGATGGGGATGGGGTCAGTTGGTGTCCCAGTGAATCTGAGTCAGGTCTGAGAACCTGATGCCCCATTTGCCAGGAAATGGGCAGCACAGGGACTTCAGGGGGTCAAGGGCTGGACAAGGGTTGTCACAGGAGAAGCCGGGTGGTACGAACATGGCTCATGCTGCCCTCCATCCTTGAGTAGGGGGGTGGTGGACTTGCTGGAGGTGGACATGGGGAGAGGATGTCATCCACTCCGGTGCGATGCCCAGCCCCAGGTAGCCCAGGAGCACAGAGCAGACAGCCCAGGTGTGTGTGCTTCACGGGAGTGAATAAAAGCGTCATCCACTCACCTGAGGGCAGGAGTGGGCTTAGAAACAGCAACACTAAAAACAGGAGCAACAACAAATAATAATAATAATTTTAAAAAACCACAAACAATTGAAAAGAAAAGAAAAGGAAGAACAACATGCTGGGGAGGGAAGGGATGTGCTCTGACGGCTCTGCTCAGCCGAGTGGACTGCCTGGCCGTGATGGCCATGGAGGCTGGGACCCTGGTCGTGTTAGGGAGCTCCCTCCAGGTGAGCCCCCAGGAGGTTGAGTGCTGGGACCAGGAACATTGGATGTCATCTCACAGAGCCTCCCCAAACTATTCCCTCACTCTCAGCCTAGCCTTGTGCCCCTCCAACAGCCTGTGTGACAGCCATGGCTTGTCTGTTCTCATCTTGAGTCTGCAGTGAAGGTTGATGGGGTAAAGACCTGAAGCCCCAGCAAGACTTTCACTAAGCCTGTCGCACCCTGCTGTCATGCCCTCCTGTGTGATGAGTGATGGTCTTGGGCCCACACTTCCCAGAAGAGGCCCCATGGCCTGACAGGCAGCACTGGGATCCCAGCTGCGCTGCCCACTGAGCCAGCCCTGGCCTCCCGGCTCTGGGGCAGCCCTAACACACTCGCTCCCGCACCCACAAGCAGAGGCTCCAGCAGTTAGGGAAGAAATCAGGGACTTCTTTTTTTGGCTTTTGTTTTTAGGCCACTCCTGGAGGTGCGTAGGGGCTAACTCCTGGCTTGGTACTTGGGCGATGAAGAGTTGATCTTGGGACTCTGGCCTGCAAAGTATGTGCCCAATCCTTTGAGCTGTGTCCCGGGCTCACTTATGGGCTTTTTCATTTTTCTTTTTGGTGGTACCAGAATCAAACCCAGGGCCTCACACATGTGCAGCAAGTACTATACTTCTGGGTCTTATCCCAGGCCAGGTTCCACATCTGTCGCATGAGAGCTGGGACTCGCCAGGTCCTCTCTAAGGCCTTTTCCAGCCCTACTCTTTTTTTTTATTTTAATTTAAATTTTATTGAATCACCATGTGGAAGGTTACATAGTTCTCAGGATTATGTCAGTTATACAATACTCAAACACCCTTCCCTTCATCCGTGCCCATATTCCATCACCAACCACCCCATTATACCTCCCCCCCTCCCGCCCCCCCAGTCCCCGCCCTTATAAGTGATAAGTTTCACTTCGTTTACGCTTTATCTTGGTTACAGCCCATGTTTCAACACATAACTCACTATTGTTGCTTGGGTTTCCCCCCAAAAAAGAAAAGACAGTCCCACTGTCAAGGAAGCATTTGATGGCTCTCCATTGCTGAGAATGTAGAGATATTAAGTCCCGCTGTTTGTTACATAACTTTTCTATTTTTTTCCCCCCTCGTCCCGCGCCACCGAGATCACGCCTGTTTAGTAATCACCACGCTGCCTGACAGAGGGAAAACAAACCAAAAAAGATGGTTATTTCCCGTCATCAGCCTGCGTGGGGCTCTTCTAGCCCTACTCTTTTGGGAGTTTTTCTTGGCCCAACATCTGCTTTTTTGGGTGCTGAGGATCAATTCCAGAATCTAAGATCTCATAATACTTTACCACTAAGAAATAACTCTGCCCCTTCCCCCCACTGTCTGTTTAGTTAAGCCAGCACCCAGTGAGACTGAAAGGCTGGCAGTCAGGGCAGCTGTGAGGTAGGTGGTCCTGAGTTCAAAACCAGGCTTTCATTTCTTTCTTTCTTTCTTTTTTTTTTTTTAATTGAATCACCATGAGAACAGTTACAAAGCTTTCCAGTCTAAGTCTCGGTCATACAATGATCAAATACCCATCCCCTCACCAGTGCATAACCTCCACCACCAAGAATCCTAGTATGCCCCCCATCCCACCCCTACCCCCGCTTATGTGGCAGATGATTTCCACCTTACTCTCCGCTTTGATCACATTCAATATTTCGACAAAAGATCCACCATTATTATTTGGAATTTTCCCCAACATTCAGACCTGCCGAAAAGGCATCATTAGATAATTTGTTTTTTATTGCTAATATGAAGAGCATTTTGGATTTCTTATATTTTAGTAATAAGTCTGGAGGGATTTCTGGCAGGCTCTCATTTTGATGAGTTACTTAGTCCTACCTGGGAAGTGGGAAATGCCAACGCAACCCAGGGGAGAGAACAACTCCCCTCCCTCACTCCCCAGGAGAATCCTGAAACCAGGGAGAGCACTGCACCCCTTAAACACTGTCTTCCTGTACAGACATGCTATGAGAAAGAAAGTATACATTATAAATTAGGTACATTAAAAGAGTAACAGTAGGACTGGAGAGATATTACAATGGGTAGGGCACTTGCTTTGCACATGGCCAACTAGTTTTACTCCTGTCACTTCATATGGTCCCCTGAGCACTGCCATGAGTAATTCCTGAGTGCAGAGCCAGGAGCAACTCCTAAGCATCACTGGGTGTGACCCCAAAACTAAACCAAATACAAACAAAAAAGAGTAACAATAATGAATAACCAGAATGAACAATTCTAACACTATACTGTCATAAAAGTTATATAAATGTGGCTTCTCTTTCAAGACATCTTATTGTAGCTAAATATTTTCCAACCACAATTGGTCATGGGTAAACAAAACTTCAGAGAAGCCCTACTGAACAGCTGTGAAGGGTAAATAAGTGACCACAAAAGGCTCACAGCGCAGTGTCTATCACACCACCAGGCTCTCTACATTCCGACCCCGGTGGCCACAAAAGCATAGAGCTTATTCTCTGTCCTGTGGCACCAAAGCCACGCCAGCCCTGAGATTTCCTGGGAAAGGAGTCTTGAAACCCTTAGTCCCCTGCTCTGGGCAGACTCCCCTGGCCTGGTATATCCCCTCAGGTAAGGACTAAAGTAAGAACACTGGTTTC
Source organism: Sorex araneus (assembly GCF_027595985.1). NCBI lineage: Eukaryota > Metazoa > Chordata > Mammalia > Eulipotyphla > Soricidae > Sorex > Sorex araneus. The sequence continues at coordinate 50,757,528 of NC_073306.1, read as the reverse complement.
TGAAATGAAGAAAGAAGCAAGAAGCAAAGCAATAAAAATAGCTACTCACTGAAGTTCGGGCTGAGCATCCAGACCTGGGCGCTGGGGATGCCTGGTGTTTGTGCATCTAAGCCCTGGCTCCACGTGCCAATCAGAACTGCTGCCAGCTTTCTCTTGCTTTCGCTTGTTCTTACAGATGAATGAGCGCGGGGAGGCCTGGCTTCCCGTCCTAGTCACCACTTCCCCTCCAGGGCCCCAGGGCTATGACAATCTTGCCCCTGCAGTTGAACTGTTCTTCATCACAGCTTTGGGGCTAAGTGAGGACTGGACTAGGAAATCCCTGAAATCTAGGGATTTGTCTTCTACTCCAGTCTTTGTGTTCTGACCTAGAGCAGTTCACTGAACTGTTCAGTGTTCAGGGTACCATATGGGATGTCCGGAATTGAACTGGGTCAACGGCATGCAAGGCAAGCACTCTACCTGCTGTGCAATCTCTCCAGCCCTTAATTTAACCTTTCTTTCTTTCTTTCTTTCTTTCTTTCTTTCTTTCTTTCTTTCTTTCTTTCTTTCTTTCTTTCTTTCTTTCTTTCTTTCTTTCTCTCTCTCTCTCTTTCTTTCTTTCCTTTCTTTCCCTTCCTTCCTTTCTTTCTTTCTTTCTTTCTTTCTTTCTTTCTTTCTTTCTTTCTTTCTTTCTTTCTTTCTTTCTTTCCTTTCTTTCTTTCTTTCTTTCTTTCTTTCTTTCTTTCTTTCTTTCTTTCTTTCTTTCTCTCTTTCTCTCTTTCTTTCTTTCTTTCTTTCTCTCTTTCTTTCTCTCTTTCTTTCTTTCTCTCTTTCTTTCTTTCTCTCTCTTTCTTTCTCTCTCTCTTTCTTTCTTTCTCTCTTTCTTTCTCTCTCTCTCTTTCTTTCTTTCTTTCTTTCTTTCTTTCTTTCTTTCTTTCTTTCTTTCTTTCTTTCTTTCTTTCTTTCTTTCTTTCTTTCTTTCTTTCTTTCTTTCTTTCTTTCTTTCCATCCTTCCTTCCTTCCTTCCTTTCTTTCTTTCTTTCTTTCTTTCTTTCTTTCTTTCTTTCTTTCTTTCTTTCTTTCTTTCTTTCTTTCTTTCTTTCTTTCTTTCTTTCTTTCTTTCTTTCTTTCTTTCTTTCCTTTCTTCCTTCCTTTCTTTCCTTTCTTCCTTCCTTTCTTCCCTCTCAAACCTGGTTATTGAACCCAGGTTGCCCTACACACTGTACTGTTGCTCCAGCTTCCAGGTCAATTGTACTAGTTGAAAGATCTGCTTTCTCCTGGAAGGGTTGGACCCCTGAGGTACGTTCTATCACTGAATCATTTCCCCAGTCTCTTAACCAAAATACGTTAGGATGAATTGTTATCTCTTTATTTGCATTTCCTCACACCTAACATGTTTCCTACCATTGACAAATACTTCATTATTTTTATTTTTTATTTTCTTATAATTATGAGACTGGTGCACTGCCTATTGTGCTAAGGACAGTGGGTAGGGTGTTTGCCTTGCACATGGCTGACCCAGGTTTGATTCCTCCATCCCTTTCAGAGAGCCCGGCAAGGTACCGAGAGTATCTCGCCTGCATGGCAGAGCCTGGCAAGCCACCCATGGCATATTCTATATGCCAAACACAGTAACAAGAAGTCTCACAATGGAGACGTTACTAGTGCCTGCTCAAGTAAATCAATGAACAATGGGATAACAGTGCTACAGTGCTACATTTTCTTATAATGTAGGAGTACTACTATTTTCTTCAGCCACAGATTAAGCTGACGGAAACAGGCATGAACTCCACATTATTATTTTTTTATAATTAAAAATTTTTGTTTTCATAAAGTTGTTCACAGTAATTGTTTACATTCAACATTTCAACACCAATCCCACCACCATTACCTTCCCACCACCATTATTGTGAATTTTCCCACCAGACCCAAGCCTGCCCCATAGGCAGATACTAAATAATTTATTTTGTATTGTTTGTTATTAATAGTATGAGATGTTGTGCAGCCATGAAAGCGGCCATGTGCTCTTGGAATTCTAAAATTTTTTAAATACTTGGGGTCTGGAGGCATCTCTGTGACATGCTGCTCTCTTCCGAGATTCATCTGTGAGTCTCTAAATCATGGCCGTTAATGCACTTAAACGGCAGCCAGAGGCAGTTCTTGGGTGTGACTGCCAGGGAACCAGAAGGTCAGGGAGGTGGGGGGAAGTCAACCATGCCCGACTCTGTGAAGCTTGGAGTTTTCAGTCACAGGTCCTGCATACCTAGGTTTGTCAGTGGATTCATTCTCAGGTATGGGGGGCTCAGGACGAGCCTGTGAAGATCTGTCATGAGCGCAGCAGCGATTGGGTTCTTGAGGTTTGCAGCTGCTAGGGTTCATTTGGGGCAGGCAGGGAGACACATCTGCTCCTCTTGAATGTGCCCCAGTGAAATCAGCCTGGCGCTGGGTGGGAGGCATCTCTGTGGCATGCTACTCTCCCGAGATTCATTTGTGAGTCTCTGATTCATGACTGTTGATGCTCATAATTGGCCTGATTTTTATCTCTTTCGGGATTTATTTATGGATCTATGAAGCAAGGCTGATAAATTAGCTTGTATAGCTGAGCTGCGGGTGGTTTGTGGGCATGAATCCCACATATCTAACTTTTGGCCATTTCTCAGGAAACTTGGTCCCACGTTGTTGGGGTCCGGCCAGAGGAACGGTGGCAATTTGAGGGTATCAGGAAGCCTGAAGGCACCATTAGGCTGGTGATGCACTCGCCCTGCAGGTACAGGTTGACCTGCTGGATGGTACTGTACCCCCTACTTCGGTTGTTTGGGTTTTTTTTTTTCACTTTACTCTCTCTTTACTTTGATCACACTCAATTTTCGGCAGAAAACCCAATATTATTATTTGGAGTTTCCCCCCCCCCCCGACAATCAAACCTGTCAAAATGGCATCATTAGATCATATATTTTCTATTCCTGATAACAAAGAGCATATGATGTTGCATGGTCGCGAAAGCGGCCGCCCAGTTTTGGGACTCTGGTATTTTAGTAATTAAATCCAGAGGTATTTCTGCCAGCAGCTGCTGCATTCCGAGACTGGTTTGTGTGCCTCTGGGATGGTGGTTATTCGGGAGCAGAAGAACTGTTCGTGGGCGGCCGCTCGGGGTCTCATTTGGGTGGGGAGCAGGGCTGGTTCCGCCCCCCTAATTGAGAGATTCCCTGTGCGTCCCATCACTGCAAGCTCCTAGCTCTCTGTCCAGTTGGCTCTGAAAGGTGGTGGTTGCCATGCTGCTGTAAAGGGGAAAATGCCGAGGGACAAACACACTTCCCCTCCCGGGGTTGCACGGGGACGTAGCTTAGTACACAGTCAAGGAGTATATCTGCCAGCAGCCCTACTTCGTTATTTTTAACTATTATTTGAGTGTATATTTTTCCTCTACTGATGATAGCCCACCTACTATACTGGTGTATTTACCTAAGCAGAACTTTCTCTGTAGGCTTTTTCTTCCAGGCAGCCTAAGCCTGAAAACAATGAATATTGGAATCAGAGATGCAACCAGCAGTAGAGCACTTGCCTTGCATGTGTGAGACTGTAGGTTCAGTCTCCACCACCACCACGGCCCTCCCTGTGTAATAAATTAAATTAAATTAAAAGCTGGGTCAGAGCGACAGTGCAATGTGTAGGGCATTTGCTTTGTATGTTGTCCTGGGTTTGACCCTTGGCATCCCACATGTTCTCCCTCCCTCCCACCCACCCACTCACCCACCAGGAGTTATCCCTAAGTGCAGAGCCAAGAGTAAGTGTTGAGCCCCACCAGTGTGGCCAAGGGGGCGGGGGCTGGGGTGGGGGAGAGAAATTAAATTAAAAGCCAAATACCAATTCTGTCAATCCTGTAACAGTTGGTTGTCTGTACCAAGTTTTTCACTGCAAATACCAAAAAAGAAGTTTCTGAGCACTTCCTGCCTGGTTGTGGCAGCCCAAGTTGAATGAAGTTGGGGTTGGGGGGGCGAGGGGGAGGAGTGGGGGGGGGTGGTGATAGGAGAGTAACAAAGAAGACTGCAACTCTTCTTGTAAACAGGAAGAACTCGTTTGGAACCAGAGAAGAATCTAGGGCTGGATAGACAGTACAGCAGCTAGTGTTTACCTTACATGTGGCAGACCCTGGTTCAATCCTCGTCTCCCATGTGGTCCCCTGAGCCCCATTTCATATGGTTCCCTTGATACAGCAGGAGCAGAGGTGTAGAATACCAGGTCACTTTATATTTTTGTCCATGGAACAGTTAAGCCAATCAGAACCTAGAGTGGGATGGCAGGAGGGTTTGGGGGGGTTGGCTACATATAAAAGGAGGCCCTGATAGCCAGCTTGCCCCCTTTCTCCCTTTAGGAACATGCATTCCCTGGACCCACCTCTCTCTGACTATGGGACCAGACAACAGGAACTGCTGGGGTACCACTGGGAGGCCCAGCGACAGTACCGAGCATAGGGATCTCACCCATGCACAGGGGGCTGAGGGCCGAGACTGGGAAGACACATATGTGAGTGCAGTGCAGGGACTGGACCCAGTCATCGTGCATGGGAAATGAGTAGACTTCGAGGGACAGGACAGGGAAGTTGTTCACAGGACTGGATGGCATTAGGACCTGGTCAACATTCACAGGTAAAGGAGAGGCCTGGACATCTGGGAGGGGATCTGGAATCATCTTTTCTGTACAAGCAACTAACTTTCAATCTTTGAATTTTTTTTAAATTTTAAATTTATTTTTATTTATTTATTTGCTTTTTTTGGGTCATACCTGGCGATGCACAGGGGTTACTCCTGGCTCTACACTTAGGAATTACTCCTGGTGGTGCTCAGGGGACCATATGGGATGCTGGGAATCAAACCCGGTCGGCCGCGTGCAAGGCAAACACCCTACCCGCTGTGCTATTGCTCAAGCAGCCCCTTTAAATTTATTTTTAATTGAGTCATCATGAGAACAGTTACAGGGCTTTTAGGATCGAGTCTCAGTCATACTATGCTCAAATACCCATCCCTTCACCAGTACACATGTTCCATCACCAAAAACCCCAGCATACCCCCCACTCCCATTCCTCCTCTGCCTGTGTGGCAGATGATTTTCACTTTACTCTTTCCTTACTTTGATTACATTCAATTTTTGACAAGAAACTCACTATCATTATTTGGAGTTTTTCTCCCAACAGTCAGACCTGTCAGAATGGCATCATCAGGTGGTATGTTTTCTATTGTTGGTAACAAAGAGCATATGATGTTGCATGGTCTCGAAAGTAGCTGCCCAGTTTTGGAATTTTGGCATTAAGTCCAGAGGTATTTCTGCCAGCAGCCGCTGCATCCTGAGATTGGTTTCTGTAGCTCTGGGATCATGGCTGTTCAGGAGCGGAGGAGCTGTTCATGGGTGACCGCTCGGGGTCTCATTTGGGCAGAAGGCAGGGCCGGTTCTGCTTCTCCCATCGCAAGTCAATCTTTGAATTTTGTATGCAAATCTTTCATACAATTCTCAAGAACCACCAGTGCAGGAAATTCCGCTTTCGCGCTTACTGTGGGCACCACCAAGAGTGATCTCTGAGCATAGAGTAAGCCCTGAGCACTGCTAGGTATGGCAAAAAACAACACACACACACACACACACACACACATACATACAACTTGTGTTTACAAGGGCTGTTGGGAACTTATGTTCCTATTCTTGCCTAATTGCACTCATAAAAGCTAGAGAATTAAGGCTAATTAAAAGAACCCGTAAATTCTTCATCAGTTCCATGACATATGACTACAGTCACTTGGCTGTTTGCATTATCCTTTTTTTAGAAAAATAAAGTCATTGAGGGCCAGGGACATAGTAGTGTGAGGCACTTGTCTTGTTTATGACCTACTGTGGGTTCAATCCTTGGCACCACATATGGACCATGTAATCTGCCAGGAGTGATTCCTGAGTTTCAGAGCCAGAAGTAAGCCCTGAGCATCACTGGTATGGATCCCAAAATAAATAAACTCTTTTATGCAACAGAAAAAATAGTTCAATTAGCTTAAAGCGTATACTTTGCATGCCAGAGGCCTGGTTTCCATCCCTGACACCATATGATCCCCTGAGCACCAAGGCAAGAATGGTTCCTAAGCACTACTGGGTATAGCCCCCAAACCAAAGCAAATCAACAAATAACTTTCACATACTTTCTCAGTGAAAAAGAATAAATTTAAGAAAATAAATTCTGAAGAAAGAACCGGGAAAATGGCTCAGAGATCCAGCTTCAAAGCCTGGGTTAATCCCTGGCACTACAAGACAGGTAACTCAAGCACCACCAGGAGCAACCCAAAGCAGTGACCCTGTAATGCTAGAGTGACCCCCAAATCCAAAACAAAGCAACCATATTAAAAACCCTCTGAAAACTCAAGTTTTTGTTCCTCTTCCTTATGCAGTGGCAGTACTTGATTTTTTTTTCTTTTTGGGTTACACTGGTGATGCTCAGGGGTTACTCCTGGCTCTGCACTCAGGAATTAGTCCTGGTGGTGCTCGGGGAAACCATATGGGATGCCCGATATGCTGGGGATTGAACCTAGGGTGGCCACATTCAAGGCAAACACCCTAACTGCTGTACTATTGCTCCAGCTGGGTGGTATTTAACGAACAGCTATATACTGACCCACAGGAAACACACAGAGCCCACAGAAATGCCAAAGCCGCAGAGAAGGGTTCCCATGGTGAGTTAATCTAACCTCCTTGCACTCAATTTTGCCAATAAAAGGAACTTTGTGTTTTGTTTATTGTATCACAGTGAGATACACAGTTGCAAAGTTGTGCATGATTGGGTTTCAGTCATACAATGTCCTAGCACCTGCCTATTCATCACTGTAAATGTCCCACAACCAATGTTCCAGGTTTCCCTCCCACCAACCCCCACCCAGCCAGGAGTGACCCTTGAGCATTGCCAGGTATGACTCAAAAAGCAAAAATAAATAAACAAACAAACAAATAAATAAACAAACTCCTGTCTTTCTCTATCCCCTCTGTCTTTGTCTCTGTCACTGTATGTCTCTCTTTGCTGTGTCTCTGTCTCTGTCTCTTTGTCTCTCTCTCCTTCTGGGCATTATGGTAAAGGGATATCAGTACCTGAAGGAACGTTTTTGCCACAAAGTCTGAACGCTGAGCATAGGAGCCCTGCTCAGACCTCCCGCCCTCTGGTGGAGGTGGCCAAGATTAGAATTTTCAGAGTTGCTCTTCCTTTTCTTGCTGTCCCAGTGAAGGGGAAGGAAACTGTAGCGATTAAGTTCTCTTTCTGGTTTCTCCTTGACACACAGGGGAACTGGTCCTCTCCCCAGTCTCCCAGAGGCTGGAGGAAATTAAAAGGTTCTTTCCACTTTTCTGAAGTAACAGGAACAATAGGAAATCTTCCCCAGTCTTTGCTGGTGGGAAAATGTGACGCTTCTTTCTGTTCTCGGATTATCACTAGCTGACTAGACAAACAATTCTGGAAAGACTCCTTGGGGCTGGAGTTATAGTACTGTGGGTAGGGTTCTTTCTTGCATGTGGTAGACCTTGGTTAGATCCCCGACACTCCATACAAATGGTCTCCCGAGCCTTCCAGGAGTGATTCTCTGAGTACAGAATCAGAAGCCTTGAGCACTGAAGGTTGTGCTCCCAACCAACCAAAAAAAAAAAAAAATTCTGGTAAGACCCTTCAGGACAGGAAAAGTGAGTTTTTTTAAAATTTAATTTTATTTTTATAAAATTCACAATAATTTATTACATTTAATATTCCAACACCAAGCCAGAGTGATAGTATAGCAGGTAGAGCATTTACCTTGCACATAGCTGACCCAGGTTCGATCCCCGGCATCCCATGTGGTCCCCCAAGCACTGCCAGGAGTAATTCCTAACTGCAGAGCCAGGAGCAACCCCTGAGTATTGCTGGGTGTGACCCAAAAAGCAAAAAGAAAAAATGATCCAACACCAATCCCACCATCATCACACCTTCCCTCTACCGTATTTGAATATTTCCACCCCAACCCCAAAGTCGTCTCCTAAAGCAGGACCTAAAAAATTTATTTATAATTTATTTTGTATTGTTATGAATATTATGCTTGAAAATGATCCCAAAAAGTTTCCTTAGAGGTAAGTGTGTGGAGATTGTTGTATTTTACCTGGAGCCATTAAGCCCTTGTCTTGGTACATCAAAGGTGTAAAGTGTGAGATGTCACATGACCACATGTTTGGTTGTGCACTCCAGCAATTCTAAAATTTTAAATATGGTGATACAGCTGAGATCAATTAAAGTTTTTTTTAACTGGATATCGAGTTTGGGGTCCAGTCTGCAGCATGTTGCTCATATTGCTCTTTCGAGAGATTTATTTGTGAATCTCTGGATCTTGGCCATCAGTGAGCTTATATGGCACGTGAGGCAGTTTGTGGGCGTGACTGCCAAGCTACTGGGAGCACAGGAGAATGGGGGTAGATCTTCCATTCCTGATAGAGAAGGTGAGTTTTCCTTGGGTGAAAGAGATGGAAAATTGCCCCCAGAGAGAGCCTTCATCTTGGGGGTCTCTCCCAAAGGCAAAAAATTAAAAGAAAGGAATGAGACAGAGGACCCAGGATGCCAAGAAAGGACAAAGGATATAGGAAGTAGCTGGGACAAGGTCCGCCAACAGCCTGCATTCATCTTCTGTATGCACAAGAGTTGGAGAGCACCAGGGATGTGACCACACAAAACAAAAACAAAACAGCAGCCGCTTCTGTGACTCTGGTGGTGAGGAAGCCCGACTGTGATGTAGGCAGAGGCTGCCCCCAGATGCTCAGCTCTCCATTGCAACCCAAGGTGTGCAAGAGCAGAGAGGCCTCCAGGATAAGTGCAGGGAAAGAAGGAAGAAGGCAGCTACTGAAAGGTGAATGGCAGAAAGAACACTGGGACTCCAAATCCTCATCAAGCTGGGCCCTGTCTCTCTGAGTGATGTGACTTCCTTTGTCCGACCTCACTGTCCCCTTTTCTTAACAGGGAAGATCCTTCTTCCCTGGCCTCAGCCTGAGTTTCTCACCAAAGCTTCTGGGGTGGGGCCTGAGAATCTGCATAACTGGAAAGTTCCCAGGTGATGCTGCAGTTCCTAGAATACATATTAGTCGCACAGGACAAGATGAAGGATGTGGGCCCTTCTTGCACAGGATGTCCAAGCTCCTTGCTAACCCCATACCCTGGCCAACGTAGATGGGGTCGCTCACTTTCGCAACAGGAAGTCTGTTCTCTTCCCCAGGAGTGCATCTGAAAGGTGAGTCCTGGATGGTTTGCTCAGTTTGTGGGAGCACCCACCTCACCTCGTCCAGTATATGCTGCCATCTACTGGACATACTTGCTCAGTGCTGAGCCCAGTACTCGGCCCTTTTTAGGGTCTGGTTGAAGGAGGATGTTTCTGTTGGTTTCTTTCTTCTCAGGCCCCAGAGCAGCAGTGTTTATAATGTTTTTGCCCGCTTAGATGACTGTTTCCAGTATAGAGAATTGGCACCTGAATTGACTTGGGAAAATGAAAACAAAATATGCTGGCAAGCAAGAGGGAAAGAGCATTTCCACCATACTGGGGCTCTTTTCTGCTTTTGGCAGCCAGCCAGAGGGCAAGCTCAAGTGATGGGGTGCATGCCCGACTGGTTTGAGCTCTGGTGCCACATGGTCCCCTGAGCACTGCTGGGTGTGGCTCCAGGAATCCCAGCATTGCTGGGTGTGGCATCTATTTTTTTTAAAAATGAACATGACAATTTTTATTTGCCATTTGCAAATGTTTGCTGGCATTTCTATGGGATAGAATTGTTGAGTTTTACAAGTTATTTATTTGTCACAAGGACTCTTTTAGGTCATTCCATAGGCAGGTGAAAAGCGTGGCTGGAGTGATAGTATAATGGGTGGGGCACTTGCCTTGCATGGAGCTGACCTGGGCTTGATCCCTTGCACAGCATAGGGTCCCCTGAACACTGCCAGGAGTGACCCCTGAACACACAACTAGTAGTAAGCCCTAATTACAGTTTCTGGCCCTCCCACCCACCTCCAAAAAAACCCTGAAAAACAAAATCCTGGTGATTCACTCATCAAATTAGGCATCAAGCTAATATATATATATTGTTTTTATGCCATTCTTAGTGGTGCTCAGGGGTTTCTCCAGCTCTGCACTCAGAAATTACTCCTGGCAGGCTCAGGGGACCACAAGGGGTATTTGGGATCAAATCCAGGGCAGCTTCATGCTAGGCAAGTGCCCTACCCACTGTATTGTTGTACTGTCTCTCTGGCTCCCAATCATACTTTTTATGCTTAGAATTATTCCTTTTTTTTTTCTTTTTGGTCACACCTGGTGATGCACAGGGGTACTTTTGGTTTTGCACTCAGGAATTACTCCTGGTGGTGCTCAGGGCACCATATGGGATACTGGGAATCAAACCCAGGTCGGCTGAGTGCAAGGCAAACGCCCTACCCGATGTGCTATCGCTCCAGCCCCAGAATTCTTCCTTTTTAGCATGGCTATAAATCCCACAAAGGCACAGCCCTTGCCAATCATATTCCCTCTATCCTCTGCAATGGACTGCAGTGGCTGACATAGAGTAAATGCTCGATAAATAATTATGGAGCTGGGGAAAGGCCTGGGGAGAGACATGCATGTGTAAGGGCCTGGGTTTGATCACCAGCATTGCCCAAACAAATAAGCACGAACAAATGTAAATGACTGTGATTGATGGGGCTGGAGAGAGGACAGGGGTTAAGGCACTTGCCTTGTATGTGACTGAACTTGATTAAATCCACGGCCTCAGATATGGAGTAAAGAGTGATCCCTGAGCACTGCTGTGTACAGACGAAAAACAAAAGAAAAAAGAAAGAAAAGAAAAGAAAATTGAAAATTTAAAAAGTTTGAGTAGATCTTGGTAGGGTCGCTCAACTTTTGTTTGGGAGATAAACTGGAGTCAGAACAAGACTTGGTGAGGTCAATATTAATTATCAGGAGATGCTGTTTTCTAATGTGCAGACCTTAAGGAGGTCACTTCCCCTCTTGGCCTTCATCTCTTCTGGAAATAAGATGACTTGATTCCAAGGAACAGCACATAGACTTGATCTGGAGAGCCATATCTCATAGCTCCGTAATTGCTGCCAGCATCATGTTGAGGGAGTTTCTGATACTGATAGATCTGAGCAGGAAAAAGTGCCATGATCCATGAATGAGTCTGCATCGGTGTAAGAGGAGCAGTGGGCGTTTATTTGCATGTCAGGGTTTGACATTTAAAAACAAAAGGGGGAAGTTATCGGCTGTAGCACACAACTAAAAGCATCTCCTAGGACAATTCTTCCAAAACGCCCGAGAAGGGCTGTCTCACTAAACTGTGGGCGCTGATCACACCCCGGGTTCCCTCAGGCGCCCCTTCCCCCTGCCTGCGACTGTGATTTAGCTTGCGTCATAAGGGTAGGGATATTGGCAGAGGCCTTGGAATTTAGGTTTTTTGCTCTTTGTTTTTTGGTTTTTTTTGGGGGGGGGGGAGGCTCCCAAGTTTGATTCCAAGAACTCATATAAAACATTCCAGATAAAGGAGCTAATCCTCGTCGTCGTCCTCCTCCTGGTCCTGGTTGCAGCGTGTCGCTCTTTGCTGTTGGCCACCATGCGCGACCAATCACGCAGGTTATTCTTCTTCAAATATTTTTTGGTGAGATATTTCAAATACCTTTTGGAGAAAGGCACCTCCGACGTGACAGTGATCTTGCTCTTGCTCCGCTTGATGGTCGCCGCACCGCCACCCAAATTTCCAGCTTTGCCGTTCACCTTGATCCGCTTCGGAAGAAACTGCTCTAAGTTCACAGCGTTCCGTGATCCCATCTTCCACAGGGTGGGTGCAGTCCAGGGTGAATTTAAGAACTTGCTTCTTTTTGCCCCCCTTGGCCACAAGTTTTTTCACGGGTGCCATGGTGGTGGCGGAGACAGAAAGCGCTGGAATTTTTTTTTTTAAGGTTATTTGGGTTATGTCCCTTGTAAAAACCTGATGAGGAGAGGTGGCTCAGTGGTAGAGCATGAGAGAGGCCCTGGGTTTGATCCCCTCGAACTCAAAAGATGAAGATTATTGTCCTGAAACGCCCCTGGCACTGGGGCAGAGAGGCAGGGGTTAACATTACCAAAAATAAAGATCCGTGCTGGGCTGGAGAGCCAATGGTGCCTCAGAACTCTGTTGTTTCCTGTGGGCTCACAGAACCCAAACATGATTTTGTTTTGTTTTGTTTTAGGTCACACCCTGTGTGCTCAGGGGATACTCCCGGCTCTGCACTCAGGAATCACTGCAGGGAGGGGGGAGAGCTTGAGGGACCATATAGGGTGTCAGGAATTGAACCCGTGTCAGCCATGGTACAAGGTAAGTGCCCTATCCCCTGTACTATCTCTCCAGCCGCCCCCCCCCTCAGCCCTCACCAAATAGCCCCATGATTTTTCAAGAGAAACTGAAAAATCTGAACTTGTTTATGAAATTCTTTTATTGTTTTTGCTTTAGCCACACCCACTTGTTCTCAGAGATCCTTCCTGGGGGCTTTTGCTGGGGTGGGTATGCTGGGGATTGAACCAGTGCCAGTCTATACTGTACTATACTATACTATACTATACTATACTATACTATACTATACTATACTATACTATGCTATACTAACTCAGTCTATACTATACTATACTATACTATACTATACTATAATCTCAGTTTATACTATAGTATCTCTTCGACCCAAGGAAATCTTTTTTTTTTTTTTTTTATAAATAAGCACTATAGCACTGTCATCCCGTTGTTCATCGATTTGCTCCAGCAGGCACCAGTAATGTCTCCATTGTGAGACTTGTTACTATTTTTGGCATATCGAATACTTGCCAGGCTCTGCCATGTGGGATAAATAAGCAAATTAATCAATTAACTAATATAGGGGCATTAATTGTGCTGGTGCCCAGGAAGTCCAGCTGCTGATGCTCACCCCAGCAGTGGCTCAGGTAGTGCTGGGAGAACCATGTGGTTCCTAAGATCAGACTTGGGACCCTGAGCATAAAGGGCATATGGTCTGGTGCTCTGAGCTCTCTCTCCTGTCCATTGTCTATTTTTGCTGTGTCTGTTATTTCAAAAGAAGGACCCATGTCCTTTTCCACCCGTCAAAACTACCCTTGAGATCTATCAAACCTGATCTTTGCTATTTATGCGGCTTCTTTTTAGATTATGAAAGAAAACAAAACTCACAGTGCCCACATGGGTGCCAACTTAAAGAAGAGAAGCAGAATAAAATGCACAACACATTATTATTCTAGTAGATTGGAAAATGCTGGAGCAATGGTACAGCTGGTAGGGCATATGCCCTGCCTGCAGCTGACCCAGGTTTGATTTTCAGCATCCCATATGGTCCCCTGAGCACTGCCAAGAGTAATTCTGAATGTAGAACTAGGAATAACCCTGAGCATTGCCAATTGTGCCCCCCCCAAAAAAAAAGAAAAGAAAGAACATAAAAGATATATACATATATGGGCCAGAGAGATAGCACAGGGTTAAGGTGCTTGCCTCAGTACCACATAGGGTCCTCCAAGCACTGCCAGGAGTGATCCCTGAGCTTAGAGCCAGGAGTAAGCCTTGAGTACTGCCAAGAGTGGTCCCAAATCAAAATTTTTAAAATACATACAAAATAATATTGTGTTTTACAAGGATACATTAAAGTCCAGGACGCTTTCAACCAAAGAGGACCTGTGAGGGGGAATTAGGGGAGGTAAGTCTTAGAAGAGCTTCCGGCTAGGTTTCTACCACTCAGCAGGCTTCTGGGACTTGTGGGGACAGAGAGAAAGGACAGTTGAAGAGGGGAAGAGAGTTCATCATTGAACCCCAGTTTGAAGCTAGACTCTGGGTTCCAGTCCCCAGGTCAAGAACATGAATATCTTGAAGTACAGAACATACTCCTTGCCCTTGGGTTAGAGCCCAGCCCAGCAGTAAACAAGCAACTATAAATAACAGCACAGACAGAGGCTGAGGTCAGAACTGTGCCTGCCAGATTGGGGAAGACAACAGCGTTTAATCATCACTCTCTCGCTCTCTCTGTGTGGGCTCACCCTGCAGTCCACAGGCAGAGAACTTCCAGTCTGTCTGGCCGCTGGCAACATGGCATGGTAGTTAAGCTTCTGGCCTCCAGGGGACCACTTAGGAGAATCCCAACCTCATCTTCCCTCAAAGAGAATTTGTGGAGTGAACATTTCTGGGAGGGTAAAAATAATAAGAGTCAAGGTGTTTAAGAACTAAATTCCATCTATTCCCTAACTTAGCTCCAGAAGGTGTGATATTTGCCCAGAGGGAACATGGGAAGTCAGGGGTCTATCAACTCCCAGATCTGCTGTACTCTCTCTTCTGAGCTCCAGTCCTCTTAGCTGTAAAATAAATACTGAGGACTGGTGAGATACAGTGTTGGGAGGCCCCAGAGGTGGACACTTGAAGCCTACATATGCAGTTCTGCCCCTGGCCCTGGGAATTTCACATCTCAGAAATCCCTGGAGGGGCTAGAGCAATAGCACAGCGGGTAGGGTGTTTGCCTTGCACGTGGCAGACCCAGGTTCAATTCCCAGAATCCCATACGGTCCCCTGAGCACCACCAGGAGTGATTCCTGAGTGCATGAACCTGGAGTAACCCCTATGCATCGCCGGGTGTGACCCAAAAAGCAAAAAAAAGAAAAAAAAGAAAGAAATCCCTGGAACCCACAACAGAAGGCTACCTATCTAACCTATATGCTAGCTAACCAGCCATTCCCCACTCCCCTCATTCCATTCCCACCCCTCATAAGCCTCCTTGACTTTAATGTAAACGCACCCTAAAACACAGGCTAGCCTCTCAAGAGGCTTGTGAGAGCCTCCCAGGAGAGCTCTCATTTCAGTAAACCCAATTTCAGCCTAATTCTCCTCTTGGACTTTGTTTCTTCCTTTCCACAACTGTCCCAAGGCCTTCCAGATAATACAGAATGTAAGGCGCTGGCCTTGCACATGGCTGATCAAGGATTGTGGTACTACATGTGGTCCCTTGAGCACAGCCAGGAATGATCCCTGAGCATAGAACCAGGAGTAAGTCCTGAGTGTCACTGGGTGTGACCCAAAAACTGAAATCAAAAACAAAAAATAGAAAAGGGGGGGGCCCGGAGCGATAGCACAGCGGGTAGGGCGTTTGCCTTGCATGCAGCTGACCTGGGTTCAATCCCCAGCATCCCATATGGTCCCCCAAGCACTGCCAGGAGTAATTCCTGAGTGCAAAGCCAGGACTAACCCCTGAGCATCACTGGGTGTGACCCAAAAAGAAAAAAAAAGGAAAAAAAGGGATAATAATATAACATTTAAAATATATTTAGGGGCCGGAGCGATAGCACAGCGGGTAGGGCGTTTGCCTTGCACGCGGCCGACCCGGGTTCGATCCCCGGCATCCCATATGGTCCCCCAGGCACTGCCAGGAGTAATTCCTGAGTGCAAAGCCAGGAGTAACCCCTGAGCATTGCTGGGTGTGACCCAAAAAAAAGCAAAAAAAAATTAATAAAATAAAATAAAATATATTTAAAGTAATATATATAATGTATATAAAACAAAAATAATTATAAAAGGAAAAGGATACATTAACAGGCTGAGTTTAGTAAAGAGATTTAAAATTTAAAAAAAAATTTTTTTTTTTTTTGCTTTTTTTGGGTCACACCTGGCGATGCACAGGGGTTACTCCTGGCTCTGCACTCAGGAATCACTCCCGGCGGTGCTCAGGGGACCATATGGGATGCTGGGATTCGAACCCGGGTCGGTCGCGTGGAAGGCAAACGCCCTACCCGCTGTGCTATTGCTCCAGCCCCCCCCCAAAAAAAATTTTTTTTGACTGTCATCCCTTGTGGTGGGAATGGTGTTGAAATATTGTATCACTTGTCATCCCGTTGATTTCCATTTGCTCGAGTGGACACCAGTAACATCTCCATTAGTTCCTATCTCATGTAGTGTAGCCCAGTGGTATCTGCTCGATCCAGGAACAGGGAGAGCCTTAAACCATTCATTCAGGGTTTTGACGAAGAAGTCTGACCATCTCGTAGGTGGGCGGCCACGTGGTCTTTTGATGTTCCGTGGAATCCAGTTGGTAACAGCTCTAGTCCAGCAGTCGTCTCTAAACCGCATGACGTGTCCGGCCTATCTGATTTTTGATGCCTTGGCAAATGAGACAGCATCCCTGACTCTCAACAGAGGTCGGAACTCCAGATTCCTTCTCTCATTTGAGTGAAACGTGATACTCCAAGCATAGCTCTTTCGATTCCACTTTGGGATACCCGAATAGCGTTCTCATTCTATTTTCATAGGGCCCAGTTCTCTGAGGAGTATGTTAGGGCAGGAAGAATGGTGGAGTTGAAAAGATGTGCCTGGAGCTGGAGGTTCTTTGTCCTCTTAACCACTTCTTTGATGCTCTTGAAGGCGTTCCACTCTGCTCTCTTCCTCCTGCGCAGTTCTGACACCAAGTCATTCCTCATGATGAGTCCTCGACCGAGGTACACATAGCTGCTGCATTCAGAGATGTTCGTTCCATTGAGAGCAAATGGAACATCAGGGACTAGTTCATTTTTCATGAACATTGTTTTGGTGAGATTTAGCTGCAGTCCGACCTTTCCACACTCGTGGTCGAAGCCGATCAGCATTTGTGCCGCTTGGCAAATGTTTGGTGTTATTAGAACAATGTCATCAGAGAAGCGGAGGTGGTATAGTTGCTGACTGTCTATCTTCACTCCCATTCCTTCCCATTCCAGTTATTGCATGACGTTCTCAAGGGTGGCACTAAAGATTTTTGGTGAAATGGTATCACCCTGCCGAACCCCTCTCTTTACGTCAATGATCACTTCCTTGTAGAATGGTGAGATCGTGATGATGAATCCATAACACAGCTCGCAGAGAATCTTGATGTACTGACTTTGAATGCCCTGTTTGGCTAGGGCTTCGGTGACTGCTTCAGTCTCAACAGAATCAAAGACCTTTTTTAAATCGATGAACATTAGACAGAGCGTCGTCTTGAACTCCTGTGAAACTTCAATGAGTTTGGTCATTGTGTGGATATGGTCGATGGTGCTGAATCCTTTTCGGAACCCAGCTTGCTCACATGGTTGTCCTTCGTCTAGTGTTCTGCCTATTCTATTCAGGATGACTCAAGTGAACAACTTGTAGATGACAGACAACAGGTAGATTGGGCGATAGTTGCCGATATCATGGATGTCTCCCTTCTTGTACAATAGAATGGTCCTGCTGGTTTTCATTGGGATGGAACCTTGCATAAAGACAGGGAGCATGTGAAGAGCCAAGCCAATGTATTGACGAGCACTGGCGGCAGATTCTTCAGGTGTTTGGGTCTGACCTTGTCTGGACTGGATGCTGTACGAGTCTTTACCGATGAAATGGAATGTCGGATTTTGGAAGGGAGGACATTGGGAATGACATATCCATCCTGAGGAATTTGGTATGTGGGCAGGTGGATGTGGCTAGAAGTTGTGAATAATCCTCTCCATTGCCCTTCTGGAAGATGTGATAAATCCATTAGGATGTCGGAGGGCAGTCATCTTGGTCTTGTAGTTGGTAAAGGACAGGCGAGTGTTGCGAATACTTTTCCTGGCTTCTGCCGCATCAGCCAACATTGCTGCTCTTCTCTCTTTGAGGTCTTCCTTTATTGCTTCTCTGCACAGCTTTGTGAGCTCGGACGTTAGCTTGTGGTTGCCTGAGGCTTGTGCCAAACCACATTGGCAAATGAGCTCGAGAGTTTCTGAAGACAGGCATCTGTTTGTGGCTTTCCCACTCCGGTATTCTTTGCACAATCATGAAGGTGCTGAACCAGTCCCTCGTATTCCTCATCGATGTTGTCAATGACGGCATCTTCCCACGTTGCCGCAATAGTGCCAAAAAACTCCCAGTTGGTGGTCATTTTGTGAGTTCTCTTCTTAAACTTAAACTTTTCAGACCTTTCTCCCTGCTCTGTGAAGTAGAATTTTGCACAAAGGAGACCGTGGTCCGATCCCATTTGGAAGTTTGGGACAACAGCGACATCAGTCAGGCAAAACCTTGGATTGAATATGATGTGGTCAATTTCGTTGTGGAACTGTCCACCGGGAGACTCCTATGTCCAATGTTTAGATTCGGCCTTCTGGAACTATGAGTTACCATGGATGGTCTTGGTTGACATGATGAACTCAGATAGTCTCTCTCTCACCCTGTTTGTTCCATTCTAGGCCATGGGTTCCAATGTGGAGTTCTTCAGGCGATCTTCTTGGTCCTATCTTGGCATTAAAATCACCGACAATAATCTTGTAGAAGGTGTGGTCTTCTTTATAGAACTTCTCCAGCTCCATATAGAACTTCTCAATTTCTTCTTCATTGTAGTTGGATATTGGTACGTAGATGACGAAGATAGAAACTGCCGGCAGTGAGCCACATCTATTCAAGTGTAATCGTCCAATTCGGGTTGTTAGGCATTTGAATGAATCAATGCTTATGGCCAAGTTCGTGTTGACAAGGACACCAATGCCACCGATGACTTTGTTGTCGCATGTTCTCCAGTGTTGAAAATGGCGTGATGTGATCAATGCCTTCCTAATTTTGTCAGACCAATGATGTCATACTTGATCTTCTGTGCTTGCACCATCAGGTCCTCAGTGGATGCTTCCGATGTCAGTGTACATGCGTTGAAAGTATAGACAGTCATTTTATGTTTTTTTTATTTTTTATTATTATTGTTATTTTTATTGAACCACCATGAAAAAAGTTACAAAGCTTTCAGGTTTAAGTCTCAGTCATACAATGATCAAACCCCCATCCCTTCACCAGTGTACATGTTCCACCATCAAGAACCCCAGTACACCTCCCATCCCACCCCCCCACCTGTGTAGCTAATGATCTTCACTTTACTCTCTCTACACTTTGATTAAATTCAATATTTCAACAGAAAACTCACTATTTTTTTTTAATTTAAATTTTATTGAATCACCGTGTGGAGGGTTACAAAGTTCTCAGGATTATGTCAGTTATACAGTACTCAAACACCCTTCCCTTCACCTGTGCCCATATTCCATCACCAACCACCCCATTATACCTCCAGCCCCCTCCCGCCCCCCCAGTCCCCGCCCTTGTAAATGATAAGTTTCACTTCGTTTACGCTTTATCTTGGTTACAGTCCATGTTTCAACACATAACTCACTATTGTTGCTAGGGTTTCCCCCCAAAAAAGAGAAGATAGTCCCACTGTCAAGGAAGCATTTGATGGCTCTCCATTGCTAGAAAACTCACTATTATTATTTGGAATTTTCCCCCAATAATCAAACCTGTGAAAAGGCATCATTTGATAATTTGTTTTCCATTGCTGAGAATGAAGAGTATATGAGGTCCTGCGGCCACTGTTGCGCAAATTTGGATTTCCGGTATTTTAGTAATTAAGTTCAGAGAAATTTCTGCCAGAAGTTGCATCACTGCAAGTTCGTACCTCCGGTTAGTGGGCTCTATAAGATGGTTGCCACGCGGCCACCGACACTGCCACTGCCGCCACCCAGAAAGGAAAGACAGAGAGAGTAAAACCTTTCCCCTCCCGGGGCGGCATGAGGTCGTAGCTCAGTTCACAGTCTAGAGGCATTTCTGTAAGAAGCCGCTGGGTGCTGAAAGTAGTTAGTAGCCTCCGGGATCATGGTCTTTTAGGAGCGGAGGAGCTGTTCGTGTGCGGCCGCTCCGGGTCTCATCTCCAGTCATTTTAGTCTTTCTTCATTTCGGCTGTCTAGTTCGTCCCTGAGATTTTATCAGCCTCTCCTCGCTCATCCTTCTTAACTGCTGCCATATTGGGGGCTCTTTCGGTGTTAGGTAGATGAGGCCAATTGTTGTTACTGTTTTTGGTATATCGAATATGCCACAGGTAGCTTGCCAGGCTCTGCCGTGTGGGTGGGGTACTCTCAGTAGCTTGCCGGGCTCTCTGAGAGGGATGGAGGCTTTTAGGGCAGACTCCAATCGCCCCTACAGATGTTCCCATGGTTCACATCATATTTGAATCCCATCAAATATAGTGCGGAAATTATGGAAAATGGAAATATTATATGGAAGTATTCATATAATGTTAAAATATTATATGCTAAACTCAACTATCAACTTTGTAAATCACATTTTTAAATTAAGCTTAAAATATTTAAAATAAAAATTTAAAATTTACTGTCATTCATGAAAAAATTATTTTACATGATAACTCAATAAATTATTATATACTACATATAAAATTACAAGATCAACTTTATAAAATAGTACTATTTCTCACTATATTGATATAATCTGATATTTTCTTTTCTGCTTTTTTATTTTTTTGCTTTTTGGGTCACACCCGGCAATGCACAGGGGTTACTCCTGGCTCATGCACTCAGGAATTACTCCGGGGGAACCATAAGGGATGCTGGGAATCGAACCCGGGTCAGCCGCGTGCAAGGCAAACACCCTACCCGCTGTGCTATTGCTCCAGTCCTCTTCCTTTTTTGCTTTTATCTTCTCATCTACTCTCCTTCACTAAAAAAAAAATATTATTTGTGACCAAAGAAATAATTTTTATCACTCACCAAAGTATACAAAGAGAAATTTGGAAAATGCTCAATAGAGGGTCTCCTCTCTTATTCTAGCATTCTAGTCTGCAGGTAGCGTAGTTCTGCCTCCAGATCTCTGGTTCTGGGTTTTCCGAGTTTGCAGTGACTTCTCTCTCTCTTGCTCTTTTATTTGACCTTGAAGCTCTTTCCCCATTTAACCCACATACTTTTTCCTGCTCTGTCACAAGTCCCATTTATCTCTCTCTCTCTCTCTCTTTCTCTTTTTTTCATTGCAAGAGTGGGAGGAGTTTCTCCAGGGGGCTGGATGTAGAGCTACATCCAGAAAGGCTCTGATATTGGGGATCAACCAGAGGTTCTGTGAGTGCTGGGCATG
The DNA here is from genome assembly GCF_027595985.1 of Sorex araneus. Lineage (NCBI taxonomy): Eukaryota > Metazoa > Chordata > Mammalia > Eulipotyphla > Soricidae > Sorex > Sorex araneus. The sequence continues at coordinate 50,736,606 of NC_073306.1, read as the reverse complement.
TTCTCTAGCTTTTTGAGCTCTCTTCCTGGCCTTTTTTTCATCTAAAATGGCCATCTCTGTCTATGTGCTGGCAAGTACTTGTTTATTTATGTGTCTAGAATGGCTGGGAACTCTGCAGAGTCAACACACACATGTGGGGTCTAGATGCTGAGTTGACAACATCAGCAAGAGACCCACCCAGAACAGGCCCAAGAGAGCCCGGGGAAAGGGAGGGAGAAGGAGCAAACACTCCTTTCTCTCCCCATCCCAACACTCAGGTGAGGGAGGAGGGAAAAAGGAGCCCATACTCAGGCCCACTCAAGTGATGTTGGAACACTTTGTCAGGGAGTTGGGTCAGCAGTGGTGTTTTCTGCCCCACAGTTGGCTGGACCCCCAGCCCTGAAGCAACCCCTGGTAATAGCTGCAGTTGCTGCTCTGGGCAAATGTTCAACTGGCTAGACTCTCCACTCCGAGTTGACTCAGGAGACTGGATTTATCTTGAACCTTCCAGGAAAAGAAAGTTTACTCACAGTTCTGTGATTTTAAGTCAGACTAAGGGACTAGGAGTGTGACTCATTAGTAAAGCACATGCCTTGTGCATGGGATCATCAATTCAATCCCAGACACACACACACACACACACACACACACACACACTCTCACTCTCTCTCTCTCTCTCTCTCTCTCTCTCTCTCACTCGCTCGATCACTCTCTCTCTTACTCTCGCTCTCTGAAGAATGAGACGAAGGTTCTCCACTTGCATCCTAGTCATCCTCCTCTGGATTTTTCCATTTGACCTTGACATTTGAACTCCTGTGCTCCTCTCTGAAGCTTTATTGCATAGTTTTAGCTAGAATTCTCTACCCCAATGTCTGTCTGAGCCCCGTACATTCCTACTCTGGTTCGTCACCCCTCCCTGGCTCCGACGGTATCTGATGGCTCTGGTCTGCCTTCAGCAAGAATTCTGTTAATCAGATTAGCCACAGAATCTCTCTTTACTCTTTTGGGTGACTTTGGTCACCCAAATCCTCATGACCAGTCTGGAAATGTGCTTGAAAACATTGGAAAGACATCAAAAGTAATAAAACATAAAAGCCAGAGATAGTGCAGGAGTAAGATGTTTGCCATGCACATGGCCAGCCCCAGTTTGATCCCTAGTACTACATATGGTCCCTGAAGCACTCCAGGTGTGATTCTCAACTACAGAACTGGAGTCCTGAGCAATTGGTATACCTCCTATCCCTCACCCCAAGTAGTTGAATGTTCTATATGAAGATGAGAGTTATGCTGATATATCTAAAAGGATATACCAGCATAACTTCAAATAAAGTCATAATAGTCAAATGATGTTGGGATGCCTTGATGAAGGCTTTCAAATACCAGAACTCAACAGAAGTTAACCAGACTTGGAGCCATAAGTCTTGTGTTCAAGTCTATTCCACCACAAACTCTCTCCCTTCCTTCTTTCCCTCCTTCCCTCCTTCCTTCCTTCCTTCCTTCCTTCCTTCCTTCCTTCCTTCCTTCCTTCCTTCCTTCCTTCCTTCCTTCCTTCCTTCCTTCCTTCCTTCCTTCCTTCCTTCCTTCCTTCCTTCCTTTCCTTCTATCCTTCCTTCCTTCCTCCACATGTGCTTGGAGGTGCTTGGGGTTTACTCATAGCGGTTTTCTGGAATCAATCCTGGGAGTGTTCAGGGACCATAATGGATGCTCAGGGTTTGCTCTTGCCTTGCTTTTAGGGATCACTCCTGGTGGTGTTTGGGGGAACCATATGGGATTCCAGAGATCAAATCTGGCTTGGCCGTGTGCAAGAAAGTATCCTATTCATTGCACTGTTGGGTCTAACCCCAATAAAGAGAATTTTCAGCTTCATTTAACCTATGAGGAAATGAACCTAGAGTCCCCAAATGACCTGTCTGGGATTATTCATCATTGGAATTTCGAAACTGGCATTCAAGAACCAGAAGAGTCTAGTTCCAAAATGTGTGCTATGTGCGATCTTAACATTGTGCTACCCTTCTGAGGGGTGGGGTGGGCGGGAGAGGAGAGGGGATTGTGACCTGTGAACCCACAGGGTGTACTTGTGACAAGAGGTAAAAGACTTCTGTAAACAAAGGCTGTAAACAAACACTGTGCAAAGGTGAACCTTTTCACGTGAACTGTTTCATAGCGATGGGATCTATAGTTTCTCCTATTGCTGAAGTGACCTGTCTAAACACATTGAAGGCATTGTCTTTTTTTCTGCTATATCTCTGGTGCTCAAGGAGACATTGCAGTGCTGAGGACTGAATCCAGGGCTCCTGCATAAAAAGCAGGAGCAGCAGCCTATTGAGGTATCTCTCCAGCCCTGAAGGCAATGTCTTCCTTCATCTCTGAACCTGAACAACCTCCAACCCAGCTCCAAGAAATGAATTGGGGATCTGAGGGGAAAAAAGTGAATGAAATTGATTTCTCCCCTTTTTTGTGGGGGTGGGGTGGAGGGGCACACTCAAAAGTGTTTGCGCAGTTAGATATTCCTGCTGGTGCTTGGGAACTGTGCGGCGTTGGAGACGGAACCAAGGGCTCCTGCATGCACAAAGCATGTACTCCAACCTGTTGAAGTCTTTTTTTTTTTGTCCCAGATTCCTGTGTGTTCACAAAAGGGGGGGGGCATGGGGCTCTATCTCTCCCGCCGCCCTCGTTCAGTAGTCTCACGCCACTTCCCCTACCCCAGGAAGGCGAAGGAAGGAACGAGTGCCAAGCTGGTCGGTATCAGTTGCAGTTTATTCCAATCCCCATTCCCGTTCTGCTTCTCTCTCGCGTGCCTCTGCTTCTCTCTCTCCCAAGCCCTGCTCACTCTCACTTCTTTCGCCTTGTCCTCTGCTTCAGTGTCTCCCCTGCTTCTGTGTCTTCTCCCGTGTTTCTCTGTATTCTTCCTACTTCTGTGCCTTCTCTCTTTTACTTTTGTGTCTTCTCCCGCTTCTGTCTCTTCCCCCCCTACTTCTCCTACAGTCTTAGTTTATATATCAGTCACATAGAGTGGTAACACAAAGGTGGGTCGGAACATTAATACATCAACAAAGAGGTAAGACTCAAGACTCAAGGAGAGTAACAAAACCTCATCTAAGGAGATTACTACGAGATCCATTCAAGGGTGGGATCCAAACAAGGGTGTGTCGCTTTCTCCTTTCCTCAGTTAGTAATCCACTTACATAGTTGTAGTAAATCTACTTCTAATATTTCTAGCAATGTCATTCTGTATGAGCGCAGTAAGAGGTATAACCTTAAAGTTTGGTTCTTCCTGAGGACATCTCACTATATATATTCCAGACCACAGTCCTCAGGCCAGGTTAATCTTCCTAACCCCAGCAGGGTCCTAATCTCGTCATTACCTTTCGATCATGACAGCATTTGTTCATGATCATGCCCTCAACTTATAGTTGAGTATTGTTGCTTTGGCCTGGCCCATTTCGATGCCAGGATAGCTCACAGCTTGCCCTGGGTCCATTCTGTCCCTCATCGGGACCCCGCTTTTGGGGTGTTAGGAACTAAGCGTAATTGAGTTGAGAAAGCAGATGTCCAGGAGTAAATATTATTTGGAGTCAATCAACTCCCAAGTTACAAAGCACAATATTAACTGTCTTCCTGTGTCCATACAGAAAGGACATTGCTTTAAGGTAAACTATGCAAGCAAAAGACACTAACTCATAATATAAGGTCAGAGTCCTTAGAAGAATCTGATCTTACAAGATAACAAAATCTGATTAGGGAAAAGGTGATTTACTGGTTGGGAAGGAGGGTGCAGAGAAGAGTTTACAGATAAACAAAGGAATGGGAGTGTCTCCAGAGCACTTAAACCTAAACTCCTTGTGGCAAGGGGGAAGGACAAACCAATGTTATCCTACAGATTCCCTTTTAAGCTGAAGCACTAGGCAATTACATCTTTTCTTTATTCTTTTTCTTTTTGTTGCTTTTCTTTTTGGGTCATATCCAGTGGTGCTCAGGGTTTACTTCTGGCTCTGCACTCAGAAATTATTCCTGGCAATGCACAGAGGGACCATATGGAATGCTGGGTATTGAATCTGGGTCGGCCATGTGCAAGGCAAACACCCTCCCTGCTGTATTGTCACTCTGGCCCCAATTACACCTTTTATTAAGAATGTAATGAGGGGGCCGAGTGCAGACTGGAGACTGAACACAATGGCCACTCGACACCTTTATTGCAAACCACAACACCTAATCAGAGAGAGAGAACAAAAGGGAATTCCCTGCCATAGTGGCAGGGTGGGGTGGGGGGAGACAGGACTGGGGAGGGGGGGAGGGATGTTGGTTTTACTGGTGGTGGAGAATGGGCACTGGTGAAGGGATGGGTTATCGAACTTGGTATGGGGGAAACATGAGCACAAAGATGTATGGATCTGTAACTGTACCCTCACGATAACTCTCTAATTAAAAATAAACTAAAAAAAAATTTAAAAAAAAATTAAAAAAAAAAGAATGTAATGAGGGCCTGAAGAGGTAGTACAGCAGGGAGGGCACTTGCCTTGCACACGGCTGACCCAAATTTGATCTCTGGAATCCCAGATGGTCTCCCAAGCGCCACCAGGAGTGACTCCCTGAGAGCAAAGCCAGGCGTAAACCCTGCATACTGCTGGATATAGGCCCCCAAACAAAATGAACAAGCAAAAAAGAATGTAATAAAAAAAATCACTTTCTAGAAATCTGTTTAAAAGTATTTCCAGCAGCAAAACCACTTTAAGCCATGGTTTAGAAATCTAAGGATTTTTATTGGTTTGCTCTTGAACTGTATTCAGGGCTTACTCTTGGCTCTGAGGTAAAGGATCATTCCTGATGGAGCTCTGGGAACCATATGCAGTTCTGGGGCTTGAACCTGGGTTGGCTGTGTGCAAGGCAAGTACTATCTCTCCAACCGTTCACCAAACTTTTTATTCTGGGGTTTAAAACTCAATCCTCCACTTTCTTTCTGAGAACTTGCAGGCACCATCATGAAAGAAAGAAAAAGAGAAGCAACAGTCTCTGATTTATACATTGTATCATTATATCACTGTCATCCTGTTGCTCATGATTTACTCCAGAGTGCACCAGTAACGTCTCCATTGTGAGACTTGTTACTATTTTTGGCATATCTAATATGCCACAGGTAGCTTGCCAGTCTCTGCCGTGGGGGGCAGGATAATCTTGGTAGCTTGTAGGGCTCTCCAAGAGAAATTGAACCTGGGTCGGCCGCGTGCAAGGCAAATGTCCTACCCGCTGTGCTACCGCTCCAGCCCACCTGGACGTAATCCTTGGGTGGGAAAGTGGTCTTTCCTTCCCTTTTGGGAGACTTGGAAGGAGGTGAGAGGGGAATATTTGAAAGCAGAACTTCTCAGGCCAAGAGGCTCATAAGGAAACTTGTTCTTGCAAACTTTTCTTATGTGTGAATTGACCCAGAAACTGAGGAAGTTAGAAGACATTTTTTTGTGACTAGGAGTGTGAAACTAGCTGTTTCCCCTGGGCCCCGGAGGTCTGCTAATAGAAGCCTGGAGAACTGAAATAGTGTAGCAAGAAGGGAAATTCTTCAACATGTTTTTGTTACTCCCTTTCCTGTGGTAGGGGTGGGTCACAAACTTTCACAGCAACTTAACTTTGGACCAAAAGAAATGGATTTCTCGAACTCATTTGAGAGTGTTAAATATAGCTGCCAACGCTCATTCCACTCATGAGCAGTCATCTGAGGTTTGCCACTCAAAAATCTCTGCTCTAAATTAGAATCAGTAACAACTACGTTCTTTTGAGATAATGAAGCAGCCCTGGGTATATGGATAGTAGCACTGTAGCGCTGTCTGTAGCATTGTCATCCCATTGTTCATCTATTTGCTTGAGCAGGCACCAGTAACGTCTCCATTGTGAGACGTGTTGTTATTGTTTCGTTGTTACTGTTTTATATCAAATATGCCAAGCGTAGCTTGCCAGGCTCTGCCGTGGGTGGGATACTCTCGGTAGCTTGCCGGGCTCTCCGAGGGGGAATTGAACCAGGGTTGACCACGTGCAAGACAAACACCCTATCCGATGTGGATGTGCTATCGCTCCACGTCAAAAGGCCTACAGCACCAGGTATTCCCAGGTGGTCTCCCATTCAAGTACTCACCAGGCTGGACCTTGCTTAGCTTCTGAGATCAGAAAAGATCGGGTGTGTTCAGGGTGGTACAGCCGTATAATTTTTAAAGCACAGCTTTGGAATTGAATAGTTTGTAGCTGTAGGGCCATGGGTAGTTTGATCTATTTATTATATGTAATAAATATTGAAAGCATATATTACATGCAATATATAACACTTGTGTCACTTGTCATCCCGTTGATCTTTGATTTGCTCGAGCAGGTGCCAGTAATGTCTCCATTTGTCCCTGTCGTGTGCTATTGTAGCCTAATGATATCTGCTTGCTCCAGGAATAGGAAGAGCCTCAAACCATTCATTCAGGGTTTTGACGAAGAAGTCTGACCATCTCGTTGGTGGGAGGCCATGTAGTCTTTTGATGTCCCATGGAATCCAGTCGGTAACAGCTCTAGTCCAGCGGTTGTCTCTGAATCGCATTACATGCGGCCCATCTGATTTTTGATGTCTTGGCAAACGAGACAGTGTCCCTGATTCTTGACTGTCGATGGAGGTCGGAATTCCGGATTCCTTCTCTCACTTGAGTGAGACGTGATATTCCTAGCATAGCTTTTTCGATTCCTCTTTGGGATACTCGAATAGCACTCTCATCCTATTTTCGTAGAGCCCAGGTCTCTGAGGTGCAGGAAGAATGGTGGAATCAAAAAGATGTGCCCGGAGTCGGAGATTCTTTGCCCTCTTACCCACTTTTTTGACGCTCTCTATTCATTCAATATATAATGTATATTTTATATATTTAATACTTTTTTTTCTTTTTGGGTCACACTTGGTGATGCATAGGGGTTACTCCTGGCTCTGCACTCAGGAATTACTTCTGGCAGTGCTCAGGGGACCAGATGGGATGCTGGGAATCAAACCCAGGTCAGCTGAGTGCAAGGCAAACACCCTACCCGCTGTACTATTGCTCCAGCCCCTATTACTTTTGAGTTTAGGGTCATACCTGACAGTAATTAGAGGCTACTTCTTGTTTTTTCTGTTTTTTTTTTTTGGGGGGGGGACACACCTAGCAGTGCTCAATGCTTACTCCTAGCTATGCACTCAGGAATTATTCTTGGTGGTGCTCAGGGGACCATATGGGATGCCTGGATTGAAACCAGGTCGGCCATGTGCAAGGCAAATTCACTCCCCACTATACTGTCTCTCCTGCCCCTTCAGGAGCTACATCAGACTCTGCCTGGAAATTGCTTTTGGTAGTGTTTGGGGGAACCACGCAGTACTGGGGATCAACACTGGGTGTCCTGCATGCAAAGTATGTCCTCTCTGGGTTCAGTTTAATCTCTAAGCTTCAATTCCCTCTTAGTTCAAACTAAGTCTAATTATAGTCCCAGATTCCCAGGATTATTTTAAAAGTAAAATGAGTACATGTATTTATTTATTAAAGGCATAAATTTAGGGGTCAGAGAGATAGTACAGCAGGTAGGGTACTTGCCTTGCATTAGCTGACTTCAGTTCTATCCCTGCACAGCATATGGGTCCCCAGGCACCGCAAGAGTGATCCTTGGGCATGGAGCCAGGAGTGAGCCGTGAGCACTGCTGGGTATAACCCAAAAACTAACACATACACAAGTAAATAATAGTATAAATTTCAGGGCTAGAGAGTATAGAGGTTAAGGTGCTTGCCTGGCACTCAGCCAAACTTGTTTTAATCCCTTGCACCGCATATAGTTTCCAAGCACTTCCAGGAATGACCTTTGAGCACAGAACCAGGAATATCTTCTCAGTACCACAAGGTGTGACTCAAATGCCCCTAATTTACCTATAGTAATATATTAAGCCATATATAAAATATACTTAGAAATATGCTATATACTATATGATACACACACTATATATATTATATATGTATGTATATACATATATATCAGAAACAGATTTTCACCTGTGTGGTCAAATGCTTTTTGATAAAGACTTTAAGAACATTTCAATTGGGGCTGGAGTGATAGTACAGCAGGTAGGATGTTTACTATGCATGCGGCCACTCCAGGTTCGATCCCCAGCACCCTAGATGGTTCCCCAAGCATCACCAGGAGCAACTCCTGAGTGCAGAGCCAGAAGTAACCCTTGAGCACCACCAGGTGTGGCCCCCAAACAAAAGCAAACAAAAAGAACATTTCAATGGGAAAGGACAGCATTCAACAATGGTGTTGGGCAAACTAGATATTAATGCACAGAAGAATAAAGCTGGACTTACATCTTACACCATGTACAAAATAAAACAAAAAGAAAATAAACTCAATGTATCCAAGACTTAAATATGAAAGCTAGAACATTTTTTAAAAAGAGGACAAAACCTTTACCACATTAAATTTAGCAAACTTTTTGGATTGTAACATCAAAAATGTAGACCAAAAAATACAAGCAAATTGGACTAAGAAAAACCAAAAAACTGTATGAATCAAGAGTGAAAAGGCAATCTATAGAATGGGACAAAATATTTGCAACGTATTTGTGTGTGTGTGTGTGTGTGTGTGTGTCTTAAAGGATTATTACTACATGGAATTTACAAAAAACTACTAAAAGAAGAATGAAACAACCCTATTAAAACACAGATAAAAGACTTGAATAGATATATCTTTAGGGAAGAAAGATTGATGACCAATAAGCACATGAAAAGATGCTTAACACCACTAATTATCAGGAAAATGCCAATCAAAACCACCATGAGATACCACTTTACAACCATTAGAATGGCTATTATAAAAACAAAAACAAAATAATTAGTGTTCACAAGAGAGTGAAGGAATTGAAACTCATGGGCATTGCTAGTAGGTATATGTCATAGTACAGAGGCTGCCTTAACCTCTAAAGCATCTCTTTGCCCTGGGCCAGAAGTCTTGTCAGAGAGCTTCCTGCTTTCCAGGCTTGGTGGATAGCAAAGCTGGTTCTGTCATGGGCATCTTTCTGGGCTCTTTGACAACTGCTGCTCAGTTCACAAGGCTGCAGTTTCTTTATAGAGGGAAATGCTACTCTAGCTGGCCTGCAGAAACCTCCTCTGAGCCCGCTTCTCCACAAGGTATTTTCATTGTTTTATTTCACTGTGGGCAGGATGATTTAGAGAATAATCCCATTTAAGGGAGATCCTTAAAGCTCCAGTTTGTCTTTGCTTTCTTCCTAATGGGCATTAAGGATAGATTAGCAAATGTACTGTATTGAGAGCCTGGACTCAGAAGGGTAGTTCCCTCCAATTTAAGAGCCAGTTGCTTTCTGGACACTTAGTAGGCTTTTGAGCCCTGCATATTATGCCAGTGTGACACTGTGGCTAAGAGCAGAGGGTTTTCTAACATGTCAACCTGGGTTCAGGCTCTCTGTGTGTTCAGTAAAGTTCCCTCAATGAATTTCAGTTTCTAGCAATAAAATGGGGATAATAATACTACTAACCAGGGCTGGAGCGATAATATAGTTGGGTAGGGCATTTGTCTTGCCCGGCATCCCATATGGTCTCCCAAGCGCCAGGAATAATTCTTGAGTGCAGAGTCAGGAGTAACCCCTGAGCATCTCGGGTGTAACCCAAAAAGTATAAACAAACAAACAAATAAATAAAATAATACTAATCTCAGGAAGGGTGTAGTGAGAATTATATAACACAATACATAAAAAATTGCTTAGGGGCTGGAGCAATAGCACAGTGGGTAGGGTGTTTGCCTTGCACGCAGTCGATCCAGGTTCGATTCCCAGCATCCCATATGGTCCCCTGAGCACTGCCAGGGGTAATTTCTCAGTGCAGAGCCAGGAGTAACCCCTGTGCATTGCCGGGTGTGACCCAAAAAGAAAAAAAAATGTTGCTTAGGATAGCGTGCTTATAGTACAGTGCTCTATACTTCTGTGGTTGTCTAATAAGGGGGTACATTTGGAATTTGCAAAAGTTCATCCCTTTAGGTACTGGAGCAATAGTACAGCAGGTAGGCACTAGGTTTGCATGCGGCTGACCTGGGTTTGCTCTCCTGCACCCCAAATGGTCCCCACAGCACTGCCAGAAATGGTCCATGAGAAAAGAGCCAGGAGTATGCCCTGAGCACCGCTGGGTGTAATCCCCAAACACAGAAAAGTTTATCCCTTTGAATTTCATAAGGTAACTGGTTATAACTAAGTAAAATAATGATAATGTCAGTAAAAGGCAAAGAGAGAGGGTATAAACATTCAGCTAAGGGGAAGTGGAGTCAGTTTGTTTTAGGCAAGTAATTTCACCTTTCTATGTCTTAGAAGACATAATTCAGTAGAGACTCTTTCTATCTGCTGTTCCCACGAGTGGAAGTCACAATTAGACCAAGCAGCATTTGTCATCTGTTAAAATGATGTTGGTCTGTCATGTTTTTGCTGCTGTGCCCAAACACAGGATCCTGGGCCATGGAAGCTTGACTCATCGTGTCTTCCAAACCCAAGTAATCAGCCAGAGGACACACTTGCCTGAGTCAGTGGAAGATTCCAGATGTCTTATAGCTCATTAACTGCCAAATTGACAGCTTTGGAGGCTGTTGACTATGAGGGATAAGGAGACACTACTGGCTTTATATTTCTCTGAAGAAAGAGCTGTCTCACAGGCGTCTAAAGAGGGTCATAGATCACATGTGATTGTTGAAATTCTTTCAATTATTTCCCTTCCTGAACAGAGTTACCCACTTCTCCTAAAGCTGATGTCAGAGAAGCAGCCTTAAATAACCATAATTAACAAGGAGGGAGAATTGTATCTTCAAGGTCAAAAGCCCGAGACTTGACTTTTACCCTGATGATGGGGGTGTAAATCTTGCCAGCAGTTTCACCTCTAGGAATTTATTTAAAGCAAATTTATTTAAGGAAATAGGTTTATTTATAAAGATATTCAGCTCAGCACATAAGAGGTTTTTTTGTTTGTTTTAAAAGAGAAAAAGCTATAATAGAGGCTGATGAAGTGAATGACAAACATAACTTAGAATACTATTTGTGGGGGAAATAAAAATATTTTTCTGAAAGGGGAGAGAGGAACTGGGGACATTAGTAGTGGGAACGGGTGTTGGAACATTGTATAACTAAAGCCCAATCATAAACAACTTCGTAACTGTATATCTCATGGTGATTGAATTAAAAAAAAATAAAATAAGTTTAAAAAGGGGAGAGAGAGAGAAGAATACGCATTCAAGAGAGAATAGGAGTTTCTCCAGAGAGGAGAGAATCTTGTGATGTAAGAGAAAAGAATCACATAACCCAAGCTGGGATGTGGGTGATTTCAGAGTGGAACACCACATAAAATAGCATGAACAGAGCTGATCATAACTCTGCTATTAGAGCATTTGCCTTGCATGTGTGAGGCTCTGGGTTCATTTCCTGACACCATATACACCCCACCCTATCCTCCACACCCACACCCACACGCACACATACACACACAGACACTCCTTCCAAGGTCATAAGCTAGTAAGCCAATGTTTGGACTCTGTGAGAGTTTTGGCATCTTATCCCCAGTGGTGCTTAGGGCATCTCTCAGTGCCCGAGAGTCCTGCCCCTCTGGAGTCTGTTCTTGGTTTCTCTCTTTCTCTTTTTTTCTCTCTTTTCTTTCTCGCATTTTCTCTTCCTTCCTTCCCCTCTTTTCTCTTTCTCTTTTTCTGTTTTTCTCTCTGATTTTGGGTTACAACCAGCAGTGCTCAGGGGTTACTCCTGGCTCTGTGCTCAGAGATTACTTCTAGAGGGCCTAGGGACCATCTGGGTTGCCAGGGACTGAACCTGGTTGGCTATTGGATAACATTGGATTGTCCTTGCTGCTCCCGCAGGGAGCTTAGGGTTTATTGAGCCACTCCTACAACAGTGCAACTGAGGCACAAATAATAATCCTACATTGCTTTTCTCTTTCCTTTATATATCATTTGTGTGGTTTATTTAGCAATGTCCTTTTTGTATAGACACAGGAAAACAATTGATGCTATGCTATGTAATATGATAGTTAATTGACTCCAAAATAATATTTACTCCTGGGCATCCATATTTACTTGACTTAAGCCTCAGTTGCCCTTAGTTCCTAGCACTCCAAGAGCAGGGTCCCAATGAAGGACTGATGGACCCAGGGAAAGCTGTGAACTACTCTGGCATCAAAACGGGCCAGGCCAAGCGCCATAATACTTAACTATAAGTTAAGACCACAGTCTTGGACAAACTCTGTCATGACCCCAAAAAAGAGGTAACTGAATAAAGACTCTGTTGGGTTAGGAAGACTGTGGTCTGGAATATATAGTGAGATGTCCCTAGGAAGAACTAAATTTTAAGCTTAATATATCTCTTACTGTGCTCATACAAAATGACATTGCTAGAAATTTAAGAAGTAAATTTACTATGACTGTTTAAGTGGATTACTAGCTGAGGAGAAAACAATACACCCTGGATGAAATCCCACCCTTGGGCAGATCTCCTAGTTATCTTGGTAATCTCCTTGATGAGATTTTGTCCTTGTGAAGGAGTGGTCTTTTTTCTCTCTTTGTTCATTTGTTAATGTTCAACCCACCTTTGTATCTCCACCCTACCTGAGTCCTATATAACTGTGCTGTAAGGGCCGGGGGTGGAAGATAGCAGCAGAGGAGAAGAAGGAGAAGAAGGAGAAGACGAAGAAGACGAAGAAGACGAAGAAGACGAAGAAGACGACGCAGACGACGCAGAGGAGAATAGAGACTAAAGACTGAAGAGACGAACGCCACGGCTGGATCCTACCCGCACACGGCCCGTCACTGCAAACCTTTCTTTCTACCCTTTATCTTCATTGTTCTTGTGGTGTTGTGAAAAATCACAGCTGGTCATCGACTACCATGGAAGGTAAGTGCCCTTCCCATTGTATTATCACTTCAGCCTCACTTTTTACTTTATTTTGGTTTTATTATTTGGTTTACTATTTATTTGGTTTCATTATTTTTACCATATGTGGTGCTGGAGATTGAACTCAGGTTGGCTGCGTGCAAATGCCCTCCCTGTTTTTACTATCTCTCCTGCTCCCGATAGATTTCTTTTTGCTTTGGATGGTCCAATTTTGGTGAGAATATTTCTTTCCCTCCTGGTACAGGATGGACATTTTTCACCTAGGAATTTTAGTTCTTGCTTTCAGACAGGAAAGACAAAAGTGTGTGTGTGTGTGTGTGTGTGTGTGTGTGTGCGCGTGTGCTTTTTCAAGTGCATTATTTCAAAATAATCCCAAGCTAAACAAGTGTTTTGTTTGTCTTTTGTTTATGTTTGTGTTTTTGCTTTTTGGGTCACACCCTTTTTTTTTTTTTTTGCTCTTTGGGTCACACCCTTTCTTTCTTTCTTTTTTTTTTTTTTGCTTTTTGGGTCACACCTGGCGATGCACAGGGGTTACTCCTGGCCCTGCACTCAGGAATTACTCTACTCCTGGTGCTCAGGGGACCATATAGGATGCTGGGAAAAAAGCACCAGCTTTTTTCTGGATAAAAATAATGAAAACTTTTGAGTTCCTTCAGGGCTGAGATGGATTTTCATTCATTGTTGTAATCTAGAGCTTGGCAGAGTGCCTGCGTCAAAGAGAGCGCTAGATAAATCTTCATTAAAGAAATGTTTGGTGGGGCCGGAGCGATAGCACAGTGGGTAGGGCGTTTGCCTTGCACGCGCCCGACCCAGGTTCGATCCCCGGCATCCCATATGGTCCCCCAAGCTCTGCCAGGAGTAATTCCTGAGTGCAAAGCCAGGAGTAACCCCTGAGCATCGCTGGGTGTGACCCAAAAAGCAAAAAAAAAAAAAAAAGAAATGTTTGGTGTTAAATATTTACTGTGCATGGGTCTCCCCGCATTGGTGGCTGAGTTACATCCTAAGAGCTGCTTGTTTGCCTGGATATTTTTCTTTTTAAACTGAGAACTGCGACCTGAGAACCACTGTACTGGTGGAACTGACTTTAATCAGAGCAGGCAGAGGTTGCATCAGATGTCCTGAGGAGGCATGCTTTTGTTGTTCAAGGCCTGAGTTGTTGTAAGCACTGGAGAAATATCAGTGAAAAAGTAAGGCTGGAGATATACCATGAGGCCCCTGGGAGTCTGTGGCATGGTTAAGACTTTCATAGTGTTATCCTCAGGGCACCCTGACTCTTCTAAGAACTTGGCTCAGCTAGACAGTAGGATGAAGCCTTTACATAGTCCACTGGCCCAATCTGAAGTGTGTCTTTTCTGGGAAAGCACCTTTCAAACCCTGGGGAGGCACCAGAGGTGACTCAGATGCAGATGCTTTAGGAAGTTTAGAAGCTGGGCTTTGGAGTCCTAGTGTATGGTGTTCAACCTTTTGCTTGTTTATTTTTGAGTCATATGCCACGATTGGTACTGAGGCTGGTTCCCAGTGGTGTTTTGGGGGCTCATGGGGGTTGAACTTGGCTTCCTGCATGCAAAGCACATACTCTGTCTTTGAGCTATTTTTCTGGGCCTCTCAGACGTGATTTGTTTCTTTTGCTTTTGTTTTTAAATAACATAGAAGCCTGGGATGTAGCATAGTGGCCAAGCACACACCTTACATGTGCGAGACCCTGGTTTCTGATTCCTAGAATCAAATGATCCCCTCACCCCCAGCACTATTAGAAGTAGCCTTCACATCTCTCTCTCTCTCTCTCTCTCTCTCTCTCTTTCTCTCTCTCTCTCTTACATACACACACACACACACACACACAAACATAACAACCAGATCAAGCTTCTTAAATTTTTAGGAAATAGATTATGTTCCATAAGCTAGCAGTTGTGTACCTTGAACATCATCATACACATAGTGTGATGAGCACCAGAAAGTTTTATGTTCAAAAATATTTCTTCTACACATTTTACATTATTATTTTCTTACTTTTATTACCACACTAATTTGATTAACAAATTCCTCTTTCAAAATGCAGGAGTTTTAAATTTTTTAAAAGAAAACTTAAGGTTAATAGAGCTAGGGGACGCATGATGGTTTAAAAAAAGATTGAGGAACTGGAGTGATAGAGAACAGCGGGGAGGGCACTTGTTTTGCACACAGCCCACCTGGGTTCAATCCCCGACACTCCATATGGTCCCCAGCACAGCCAGGATTAATTTCTGAGTGCAGAGCCAGGAGTTACTGAACACTGTCCGGGTGTGGCTCCCCGCCCCCGGAAAAGAAAACACAAACAAACAAGAGAAAAAAAAAGATTAAGAAAAGAATTATTAGGACTGGAGACATAGTATAGGGGCTAGAACATATGTGACCTCCAGTTTGAACTCACAAGCCCGGTTCCCCAGCATAGCTGAGGCTCCAGGAACTTCGGGGTGGCATAGGTGGTCCCCAGCAACACTGGGCCCAAGTAGCACCTCAACCTTGAACCTCCAGCTTGTTAGCAGTGAATAATGGGGAATGGTCCCCTGAAGGTAAATTCTGTAACTCAAAAATTTCCTGACGTTCTCTTTCAGTAACCCTTTGCGTTGTTTAAACGTTTTCTCCAAAAAAAGCTGCTCTTTACTCAACTCTTCTCCTTCCTATCACCAAGTGGGTAGAAAAGAAAGTTAAGGGCACCCTCTCCCACCCCCACATCCGGGTGTGCTTTCAATATGTGAGATTCTGGGTTTCAGAAGAAAATACTCAAACCGGACTGGGCCCCCTGATGGCCAGGTGTGCGTGTGCGCGTGAGTATGGGTGCGTGGGAGCTAAAGGCCCCCCTGTAGGTCAGGGGAGACCTGGAGAGGAGTGGCCAGGTCGGGAAGGAGCCCCAGACGACTACCAAGTTCTCTAGACCGCGTAGGATGAGCCAGTCGGCAGGGGTCGGGCTTCACAGAGCAACTTTGTTAACCATCTTCACCCGGGGAGAAGCCCCAGCCCGGGCTCAGTGCCCTGCACTCGGCGACCAGGGGCACCCTCGCACCCCGGGTCCTAGGGTCGGGCGTGCGGGAGTGTCAGGTGGCGGCGGCTCCGGGGCGGGAGGAGGCAGCCCCGACCCAGCGGGGGCGCGCGCCCGTCCCGTGCTGATGTCCCGGGCTCGAGTCTCTGCCCGGGAGGGAGGCCGCGTCCTCGCCATCCGGGCGAGCCGGGAGCCGCTGGGCAGGAGCCTCCGGGAAAGTCTCGGGCCAGCCGGGAGGGGGCCGCCGGGGCCCGGGCGTTAGCTGCTCCCGACATGCTCCTCTGGGGGATGATTTCAAACCCTCCGCACCCCCCCCGCCTCCCTCCCTCTCGGCCCCGCCGGCCCCAGCAACAGGCGGTGGCTTGCGCGCCATTGGCCGGCCCCGCGCCGGCCTGTTCTGATTGGCCTCTGCGCCTCCGGCCCCGCTTCTGCGCTCGCCGCCGCCTCCATTTTGTCGGTAGAGGCAGGAAGGAGGAGGAGGAGGTCGGTCGGTGGAGCTGAGGTGGTCAGCAGCTGGATCATCGGCGTTCGTGGCGTCTGTCCATTCCGTGCCTCGTCTCTCCCTGGGAGGGGAGGGGGGCGTCGACGCTAAGCAGGAGTCGCCGCGGGCCCGAGCGTGAAGTCGGTGAGTGGCGGCGGCGCGGCGGGCGCGGCCATGTTGGCAGCCGCGGCCCCCATTGTTGGCGGCGAAGGAGCGGAGAGGAGCGGAGAGGAGCGGGGCGGGCAGCCTGCGGGCCCCGAGCGCCCCGGCCCGGCCCCGTCGGAAGAACGCCCGGCGCCCCGGGCTCGCGTCGTGCCTCGGCGCCGCGACTCGGGGCGGGGGGGGCTTAGTTGTTGGGTCGCTTGGGTGGTTTGGACTCGAGTATACGAGAGGACGGGCAGTGCCTGCCCGGGAGTGGCGCTCTCGTGTCGGGTGCGACCCTCCGAGGCGGGGTCGCCGACGGCGTGTGGAAAGTAGGGTCGGAACTGGGCGGGCGTCGGGCCTGCTGCCCGCGGAAGGAAGCGGCGTGACGTGGCCCTGGGCGGCGGCTGCGGGGAACCGCGCGCAGGGAGCCGGCGAGGATGGGAAGTGGGGGTGGGACTGGAGCTGGGAAATGGGTTTATTTTCCCGTTTCATGGCATGGCCGTAAAGGCTAAAAGAACCCGGATCGACAGCATTCGGGGGGCTCCGGCACTTGCGGAGCCCTCCCCACCCCCTGCAACCCCAGTGCTGTGTGTGAGTTGTGAGGTCAGGGAAGTTGAAGATTCCCTGTGCTCCAGCCCCGGAAGTAAGCTGTTCTGCGGTGTGAACTTGGAGGTGAACGGCCTTTTCTCACGGGTTTTCAAATGGAAAAAGTGACGTTCACCTCTGCTTCTCCAGCCAGGACTTCTCTCCGACTTGTGTGCTGCGGAGACTCAGATGTTGGCCTCAGCTCCTAGGCTGAACTCGGCAGATCGGCCCATGAAAACCAATGTATTGAGACAAAGGAAAGGAGCCGTGAGAAAGCAACATCTATTATCCTGGGCTTGGCAACAAGGAAGAGGACAGGTAGTGGAGACCCTGCAATCTGAGAAGCAGACCGAAAGGTATAAAACTTTTACAGCAAAATGGAGTAGACTTTGGGTGTATTCTTAATAACCACCGGATTGAGGTTTTTGTGATAAGCTTGTATTGTTTTAGAATGGGTAATGAAGGCTGGCCCTTAAAATGTCACTGTTGGTAGCAGCACATTTTGATTTCTGGAGTTGTAAGTTGGGACTCTACAAGCATCCTAACAGCTTCAAACTTTTACTGTAGTAATACTGAATACTTTGGTTTCCATTCACTTGTAGGTGACAAAGAAACGGAAGATGGGTGGTGGAGAGAGGTATAACATTCCAGTCCCTCAACCTAGAAATGTTACAAAGAACCAACAACAGCTCAGTAGACAGAAGACCAAGGATCAGAATTCCCAGATGAAGATTGTTCATAAGAAAAAGGAAAGAGGACATACTTACAACGCATCAGCAGCTGCATGGCAGGCCATGCAAAATGGGGGGAAGAACAAAAACTTTTCAAATAATCAGAATTGGAACCCTAGCTTATCAAGTCCCACCTTACTTTTTAAGTCTCAAACTAGCCAGAACTATGCTGGAGCCAAATTTAGTGAACCACCATCACCAAGTGTTCTTCCTAAACCACCGAGCCACTGGGTTCCTGATTCCTTTAATCCTTCTGATAAGGAAATAATGACATTTCAACTTAAAACCTTACTTAAAGTACAGGTATAATAGTACTAATGTTCAATGTTATATATTTAAGGGTAACTTGGTTTAAAACATTCACTAGGGAATTAATTTGCAAAACTGATTAATGTAGAAAATAACTTCTTGTGCACTGTGATAATGGGAAGTAACAGTGCAAATTAAAATATTAATTATTGTATTTTGTATTAAGTATTTTCAATTGAGTAACTTAAACCATTTATGTTTGTGAAATGGTGAAAGAATAAAATTTTTTCTATTTTTGGTGGAGAAATACTGAAGACTATCATTTATGAACCAGTAGATTTACTTGTTGAAAGCTCGTGGATGTTTTTAAAAATGTCTACTAAGACTTAAGGACTGAAAATGAGCTTATTCTCAAAGCTTAATATCTTAAGTCATACCCAGACCAGTTACAAGCCAACACCCTGATGCACTGCTGAAAGAAAATGTGAATTTTTCCTGAGAATAGCTGTATTTTAGTAAACTATGGTAGCAGGTGTGAAAAGGGTGCATAGAAGCGATTTAGACTATACTCTGATGAGCCTGCTTCTTGGAGTGGAATTGGTGAGTGCCTGCCAACAGCACCAAAACCATTCTTCATAGAAACAGTATTTGGTGATCACTGAGTAGCTTTTGAAATACGTTTTTGTATTATAGCACTGCTCAAGCTATTCTCACAGTGATCTGACCTCAATCATTCCTGTAAAAGCTTGTTTAAAGCTGAGGAACTGTGTAATGTGAAAATTAAAATACTAGGAAAGAGCCATGTAAATATAGACTTGTAGCATATGTAAAGGGTTTTTTTTTGGGGGGGGGGGGTGGGGGCATTTAACCTACAAAAATTGAATATTTTAGTATGAAATGGCTGAATGTAAAGTGACTGACCGTGAACTCTTAAAATGCTATGGCCTAATTTTAGAGGTCAATTGTTTTTAAAGTTTGCTCTGTGATAAAATAGTTCCAATGTATGTAAATTGGTCTGGTTGTAAACTATTCAAAGTTCCTAGTATAAAAATTTTATATAACTGAAAACGTTTTAAGCAGCTAAAACATTTTTTTAAAGAGGTGTGGAGTGCAGTATGAAACTTTTAAATTTTCATAAACCCAAAGAGTAACAACTACAGGGTTCCTTCGGCCGTAGACTCTTGGCTTTCACTAATTTTGTAACCTGGTTATAGTAATATACCCATGTTTCTTTTCATCAGTTAAACAGGCAACCCAGAGGGCCACTAATGCAAAATATGTAATCTCTTGCATAATGTTAACCTTGATAATATGTCTTACTATAAATCCTAATTAACCCAGTAATAAAATTTTAAAAGTGTTTGGAGTCAAAAATAAAATATTCTGAGTTGTAAGCATGTTTATAATTTGGTTGCCTTTTTTGATTTTTTTTCAGCAGAAGGCTAGTTTTCTAAGTTCTGACAGTAACCCAAATGATATTCTAAAAACAAAGTATTTAATTTACCTAAATTAATTTGAGACATGAAATAAAGTTACTTTTTTCTCCCAGTGGGCCTGCTGTTACTTTGTAAGTTCTAACTACCTAATGTTCTTAGAATACATTAAAACCAACTGAAATGATTCAATTGGTTTTATAATTACCAGTTGTAGGGGCCAGACTTAACAGTACAGCAGCAGTTTGTACTGACATGCCACTGAGCTGGGTTTGTCCCCTGAGCACCGCCGGGGATAGGAGCCTCCTTCCCTACCACGTTGTAAAGATAACCTGGACTGACTTTTAACAGCTATTCTTGTGACCAAAACTTGTGACCACTTCCTCCCAGCTGGGCAACAATAAGACCACAGTACTTCTTACTTGAAATAACTCAGTGAAGTTCTCCCTTTTCACACGACTTTTGGAAAAATGTGCATAAAGGGGCTGAGATGATGAGTAGGTAGGCAGGCCTTTGCCTTGTACTGGGCTAATCCAGATGCACCCCAGGACCCCATGTGGTCTCAAACCCAGGAGTAGGTTCCGAGCACAAAATGAAAAATTAGCACAAAAGGTAAATTGTTTAAATATTTTGATTATACTTGGGAGCTGGAGTGATAGAGGGTAGGGTGTTTGATCCCCAACATCCCATATGGTTCCCCCAAGCACCGCCAAGAGTTTCAAAGAGTAACCCCTGGGCACGGCCAGTATGATCCAAAAAACTAAAAGGGGAAAAAAAAGACGAGAAACAAGTATGTTTTCTAACGGTTGTGGAAACAGATGGGACTCTGGAACTCATGCATGACTGAGGTCTTTTTTTTTTTTTTTTTGGGTCCTTATTTCTAGAATGCTAACACACCAAGATCTTTTCTGTACTAGACTGAAATCTGACTAAAAGTGGACAGGTTTTATAACACAGCAAGATGCCTAAAACTATATATAGTACCAAATTCTATGCATAACATACCACTTTGTCCTTATAGAGGTAATACCTGATAAAAGTTGGCCCGGTAAGTGAAACTAATAAAAATTATATTAAAATACCCTATTTTCAGAATGGCTGCACTCAGGTAAAATAAAAACAAAATCAAAATCAGCACAGGCAACTTAAAATTCTTTTTGGATTTGGGCCACAACTGGAGATGCTCAGCGGTTATACTTCAGGTGATTCTTGGACCATATGTGATGCCAGGGATTGAACTGTATACAAGGCAAGGCAAACACTTTAATTCTGTACTGGAACTTAAACTCTGGCCCAGGGACTTAAAATTATTAACTGGAATGTCTTAGTCCTAAATATTTAAATAGCATGTATATAAGATGATCCATTCAACACCTCATACCTAGAAGGGCACTAAAAATGATAGCCTACACAAAGTATTGTGATAGAAATCTCCCAATTTATTGAGAACCAAACTATTGACAACCTATTC
Source organism: Sorex araneus (assembly GCF_027595985.1). Taxonomy (NCBI): domain Eukaryota; kingdom Metazoa; phylum Chordata; class Mammalia; order Eulipotyphla; family Soricidae; genus Sorex; species Sorex araneus. The sequence continues at coordinate 50,715,598 of NC_073306.1, read as the reverse complement.
TATGAGGGTTGAAGTCAGCCATAGTAAGCCTTGAGTTGATGTAAAGTTTACCTATCTATTTTACCTACCAGTATACTTTCCTATCAGTAAGTTGCACTACTCTTCTTCCCCAAAGCAAGCAGATGGTGAAAAAAAGCATAGCTTACAAAGTTTCCTAGTTTTAATTATATTCTCATAGGCAATTACTATGAAAAACAAGAGGAGTCCGCTTTTGAAATCTACAGAAATGAATGCCTAGTTACAAACATTGAGGCAAAAGTTACAAAAAGAATTGGCTCCTAGACCAGTTTTTAAAATCTTACTCTAACATTTAGAGGGGTGATTTATCCCCACCACCAAAAGACAAAACCTTTCATTTTCAATTTTGAACATGCCCTGTTTTAATTTCCAAATTAAGTCTATTGTTACAACACAAAAATGTAATGTGATGCTCACAACCAACATTGGAGGTAGAGGAAAAGACCCGTAAGATTTAGTAGTGCTCTCAGGCAGGGGGGGTGGGGGGCCAGACTAGAGTTTGGTTCACAACAACTGGTGACGTACCAATTAACCTTTCTTATCCAGAGATTAGTCAAAATGCCTCTTGCAATTAAATTGATTAAACCTTCCCTCTAAGTGAACTCTAGATTCAAAGTTTCCCAACAAACATTAAAAAAAAAAAAAAGCCAACAGTAACAATACAATACAGTGAAACTACTGACTACAAATCCTCATAAAAATAGGTGCAACTACCCCCCTTACCTCCCTTAGTCTGCTCTATTTTTAAAATCTTTATAAATTAAAGTCTTAAACCACTTCCATTTATTTATTTATTTATTTTTGTGGTGCTGGGGATCAAACCCAAGGCCTCACACATGCAAGGCAAATGCTCTACTGCTGACACTTCATAATTTTAGGAACTTAACAGGTAAAAGTTTTGAGTATTGGCAGAAATGACAAAAATCAAGTATGTGAATGATGGAATCAAGAACAAGCTTCATATCCTAATAAGGAACTAAGGAATCAAACATTTTGTGATACTATGAAAATTATTTATTCACTATACACAGAACATGTCCCCTATAAAATGTACATGTAAATCACTAGAAGTATAATTTGGTGAACATTTTCTCAATTACAGAACACACTAAATCAGTTGGGATAACAGCTGTCTGCCTCAAATATCTAATTATAGCACCCAGAGTCTCCTTTATATCTAACGCAAAGTTAAATTTTAATTTTGGGGATTAATTCCTAATGTGTTTGAGGAGGCAGAGTTAACAACTTAATATAATTCTAGTATATTACAGTCACTGCACAATAAATCGATCTATTACAGATTAAAACAAATCATTTTTTCATTATCTGTATTAATGGGATGCAAACAAATACTGGATATTTTTAAATGGTAAATAACCACAAGATTACTTTGATAGTATAATGGGTTTTATAATTTACATTATGATATAAATGGTGTAAAATAGTTACAAATAATACACCTCAAATAAAACAATGAGGCCATAGTGTAATGGTTCACTAGACTGTGCTCAGTAGACATTCACTGAAAAAATTTATCTATTTTTATTCCAAATTACTCAGTTCAATTTTGCCCAGTTCAGGGCTCAGTAAATGTTAGCTGAATATACTGACTAGTAAAAGTGGTGAGAAGAGATGGACCGATCAACCCTCTTCACTGAATGTCAAGTAGAATTTACTTGGGAAAGTTTAAGAAATATGTAAACTGCATGTGGCATATAAGTAAACTCAGATGCCAACAAAGCAAACCATTAAACAGAGAACACTGGCACTGGAATAAACAAAGGCAAGATTTGCCAATGGAGAAAATGGAACTGGTATAAAAGATAATCAAGAAAAAAATCTGTATTGGACCATACCTTTTCTCACTCAATTTAGTTTGAGACAGACCAATAGAGGCACTGTAACAGACTATGGCTGTCTTCCTTTGTATTCAGACATCCTAGTTTCCAATTATGAATTATGGACTTGTTACCCATGAATCAATATAAACCTATTCAGATTTAGGGATTAGTTTCCACAAGTACAAAGCTGCATTTCCTTTTATTTGTCCTAAAATGCTTACTTTCAAACTTGAAGGGACTTCAATTATTCCATGTAGTTTCGATAACATTCTTTTATCTTTTCAGACCAGAGTCAAAATATTCGCACAGTATTCATACTGCAGCACCTTCCACCCACCCTTTGGTCGCTTGAACTGCCCTTCTTTGGTTCTTTTTCCGCTTTCTCAGATCTTTCTTGAAGTGTAGTAAGCAGAACTGTACTGGGTATTCCAGCTGCAGTTTGGTCTTAAATAAAAGAAGGATGTTTGTCAGTTTGATTTTCTTTATTCTTCTCTGTGGTATACAGGATTTGTTAGTTGAACTGGATGTAGCAGCTTACTGGGCCAAATTTTCAAGAGAATAGTACAATAGTTCCCAGGTCTTTTCCCCTGGGTTGTAACTTAACAGCTCATACTCTATGTAGCACCTTTCCTTTCTCACTGAAGCATTATCTGTCATTTTTCTTCTTGCTTACTTGGCTTAAAAAAAAATGCAGAGAGATCTTAAGTAAAAAATAGAGACAAAGTGTCAGCCCTCACTCGAGTCTTGATAAAATCTATACTAATATTGAGCACAGTGCCAGACACACAGTAGATACTCAATGACGATGGAACTCAACTGTTTAACCTGAAATCAAAGCATGGTGTAATGATCCTCAACAAGTATCAATAGGAATTTACATGGGTTAAACTTAAACAACCCCTTTGAAGCTATGCCACTTCAAATAAAATATAAAAAACATCTCAAAGAAAATAACTAATAAGAGGCACAAAGTATAAAATGAAGAAAACATCAGGTCTGCTATTTCTAAACAGACTAAAAACAATCTCAATGGGCTATCTTCAACACGTTTCTCAAATTACACATTAAAAAAATTATTCAAGGACCGACCATGCTCAGGTTTTGTCTTTTATAGCCTTTCTTAGTGTCTCAGTTTGTCTGTGATATGGGGAAAATAAAAGTATCTCAAAGGGTTTTTTGAAAAGAAAATTAATTAACACATAAAGCTTTAGAACAGTGTCTGGCACATTAAAAATACTCAATAAATATCAGCTGTAACTGTTATTATAAAGTAGCTAGATACCACGGAACACCTCAACCAGTCCCCCAAAGTGGTTATTTCTTAGTATAACTGCTCACCAAAATTCACCGCAAAAGTATTTTAAATAGTGCCATAAACATAAGGCCCAAGATATTTTGTTCAGGACAGGGAAGAGCAAATATATTGGTCCATCCAATAATGAAAATAAAAACTTACAACTGGCTGACCCAAATTTCACTTTAATACATATTGTAATACTATAAATTATCTATTGTTACTTAACCCAGAGGGTTGAATAAGTATTCACGAAACAATCTTGACATTATAAGGAATTTTAAGTGCTATTTAAGATGTATCCTTCTGACAATTTCTATTTTTTCCAAAGTAAGTTAGTTGTGCCTAATGCAACACTGATTAAAAATATTGCTAAATCTACAAAGGATTGTTTCAATTATTTTTTAGAATCATATTCAAAACTATAATAATTCCAGTTAATCATTATTTCCTTCATTTTGTTTTTATTATAGCATGTTTGCTTAATTTACAGCAAGCAGAAAATAAGCTGGGTCTTGGTTTGATCCAAACATCGATGTTTTTAAAGGTTGTACACAATATTTGTTAAAAAGAACATATAAAAATACCTTTTTAGAAGCTTCTATAAGAAAGAAAATACAAAGTTTAACCCCACAACTTTCCTTTTCGCTAGAACTGCAAACTACTGCTACAGTTTTAAATAGACTTTTTGCGTTTAAACTATACATCCAGGAAAATCTAAAAAAATTAAAGAAACGTGCATATAAATGATTGCATAGCAGAACATGAACATTAACTGCAAACAGTAAAGAAATGAAAGTTAGAAATACTATCAAATATACAAAGGTTCTAGAATCAATCCTTTAAACACATTCCACAAACAGTATTTAAAAACCATCTTTTGTTCTTTACAGGCAAGGCCTAGATTATGAAAACCAAAATAAAAAGAAAAAAAAAAAAGGTAATCCTCTAAAGGGAGTCATTTCCCCACAATATTCTTCTTATATTTGCAAGCAAGCAATCTAAAAAAAAATATTAAAGATGCTAGCTTTTATTCTGAAATGAGACTGGACATATCAAGTCACTTTTACTGTCCCCAAAACAATCTCTCAGAGAAATGCTGGAAAATTATAAATGGTTAAGGGTGTTATCTTCTCATTTCTATTTAGGGACTGCCATAATGTATCAATCAAAAACTACATTCAGAATTATTTAAAATTTCATGGCACCACAGGATCACCTAGAATGGGAGTGTTGTCTTTCAACTTGCCTCAGATAAAATAAAACAAGGTGTGAAGAACAAGCCTTTTTCATAAAGAGATAGGCAAATTTTGATACAAATGCACATACCAAGTGCTATAAGCATCAAAATGCAGTTCTTCTACACCATGTACACACAAAAATAAAACCTACTTTGAACCAACTGACTTTAATAGCTGTAAGAAAACTAAACAAATATTAATGTCAAAAATGCTCCTTAATGTTTAGAGTAACTATAGAAGAGAGCATTATTTCCCAAAGTTACTTCTGCCATCATTGAACTGCTCAATTCTCAAAGTGAGTTTTTCTGATGTTTTTAAGTTCAAATCTTCAGATACCAGAAAACACAAAACAGGAGGGGGGAGAAAAAGAAAAAACAAGAAAAAGAAAAAGAAAAAGTGAAGGCTCTATGTTTCAGTCACAACTCAAATTTCCCTGAAAATGCTACTTATCCCAGTTGGCATCACTCCCCAAGACAGTGGGGTTAACATCAACAACAAAAACTATTCCGCACTGTGTCATAAACTATTATCATGGGTCGAAGACGTCTAGACAAAAGGTCCACCCTGAACCTAAATGTGTCTGATCGTCAGTGTTGTACTCTGGCTACAACTTCACTTTTGTATCATTCTATCTTATTATTTAGCAAGCTACATTTCTAGGTTAACAGTTCTACCAAATATGGATATGAAAGTTTATTTTTAATAAGACAATGTTGCAAATTATGGTCAACCAACATCTTTTCACCAATACTTCAAGCATAAAAATGGAGAATCTTTACAAAAATATACAGAGACACCACAAATTGGTAGCTGCCCATAACATTAAACAAACTGGACTCTTAAGAGTGGCTTCTCAACAGTGTATCATTTTAATTATAACCATTGCCTGGTACAGGGAAAACTGACAAGTTTTTTTTTTTTTAAGCATCATTGCAACATTGTATTCCTGATAATTTAAGTAAACCAAACTGAGTAAATGAATGATACATGCCTAAAAATATCATGGTTTATACTATCAGTGGCCACTGGACTTAGGACTAGTCCAAGACCTTGATCTAGATTTTGACCTAGACCTAGACTGTGATCTTGACTGAGATTTGGATCTAGGTGGTTCTTTTTTCCTTGATTCCTTTTCATATCTTGAGCCAGACTTAAAATGTGTTTTGGAATCTGTTTTAGAGGTGCCTCTAGTTTTGGTATGAGATGCAGACCTAGAACGTGATTTAGCCTTCATTTCTTTCTTGGGCTGGGACTTGGACCGTGATCTTGAATTGGATTTAGATCTTGAAAAAGATCGATTTCGGTGTTTGAATCTTTTAAAACAGAGGAGAGATACAATTAGAGTAAAAATTAGATTCTATATTAACCAAATTTGTTATTTTTAGAGTAAAAGTTCACTCTGAAATTCAAAAATACATATAAGTCTTTTTCAAAACAAAGTTATTTACCTATCATTGTCGGAATGGCTTCTGCTACGTCGCGGTCTTCCCGTCGGTCTACTGCTAAAAAGTATATCAGAAAAAGCAAACAGTGACAAATGTCTATTTATAGTCTTTTAAAGTTTCTAATTTAAAAAGTGAACCACAAAATTTTAAACAAAAGCACTAAAATATTTTATCTAAATGAAGCACACAGTGCGTGCATACAAAAAATAGAAAACAATGTTGAACAGATCTTTTTTGAGACATTCGTGTGCTATACATCACACTTACTTTCTAGGACTATATGATCTTCTATAGTTGTAATCAAAGGACCGACTTCTGGATCTCCTTCTTTCATAACTTCGGCTTCGAGAACGCCTGTATCTGTCATAGTCATCATAGCGTGAAGAGCCGTACACATTTCTCCCTTCCTTGGCTTTCATCTGATTTGGTGCTATGAAAATAGAAGAGAAATACTTTAAAACAACGTAACATTAAAGTTGTGAAATTTTATTTTTTTAAATTTCATAAAGCAGTTCACAATGTGTAATTTTAAGGATTAGCTCATGTTCTTTCTTCCCTTAACCTCCAACCTGTATCAAAATGTAAATAAAGGAGGTATTTATTTTCAAGGAAGTCTATCTCCCAACACCCTCCCCTCTCCTTCCATGCTGTGGCTCTGCTCAGCATTCTCTGGCTCAAGAAGTATCTCTCAAGGGGCTGGAGCAATAGCACAGCGGGTAGGGCGTTTGCCTTGCACGCGGCCGACCCGGGTTCGATTCCCAGCATCCCATATGGTCCCCTGAGCACCGCCAGGAGTAATTCCTGAGCGCAAAGCCAGGAGGTAACCCCTGTGCAATGCCGGGTGGGACCCAAAAAGAAAAAAAAAAAAAAGTATCTCTCAAGACTGTTGTATATTAAAAAACAATAGTCTTAAAAATTTCCCCAACTTGGGGCCGGAGCGATAGCACAGCGGGTAGGGCGTTTGCCTTGCACACGGCCGACCCGGGTTCGATCCCCGGCATCCCATATGGTCCCCCAAGCACCGCCAGGAGTAATTCCTGAGTGCAAAGCCAGGAGTAACCCCTGAGCATCGCTGGGTGTGACCCAAAAAGCAAAAAAAAAAAAAAAAAAAAATTCCCCAACTTAATGGAACTAAACATTTACATATACATATATCGTTGAAAAAATACCAACCACTTTGATATTCGGAAAATACAACATAAAAACTTTTACTTTAAATTAAAATAGGAATACTCCCATAACAATCCAAGTATAAAACAAAATTTAATGTAATCTACTTTAGATTCCAGAGTTGAAAATGTATATATGTAAATGAGAATAGGCATTTTATTATATTAAGTGGTTTCATTTTCTTATTTACATAGATCAAAATTATATAGTAATCACAAATTGGTTCTCACTGATTTATTTTCTGATCATTCTATTTGCTATTTCTTAAAGTTGGAATTAAGTAATATAAATTTGTCACGTGCGTAAGGAGGCAGTTTGGGATTGGGAGGGAAGGTCTCACTGGTGGTATTGGAACACTAAATGCTAGAAACTAGATGATGAACAACTCTGCAAATCAGTGTTTTTTATAAAAATTAATGAATGCCCTCTGAAACTTACTAATTTGAAATCAACCTATATGGTTTCCATTAAGAATACAATTAGTGACATATAAAGTATATTAGTGACACATGGTCAAGCTAGAGTAATATACTCATACAGTTCTAAGAGACCATAAAAGAGAATTGAATAGAACACTTGTTGAATGTCTCAGACACCTGTACCGTGGAACAGTCCTCAATTCTTAATACTCTGAAGCAGAATATATATGGATATGTCAGAACCCATCACCCAATCATGTCTTTTTAAACTCTTTTTAGTACCTTGCCCTAAGCTAACAGGTTTAATTCCAGCTCAAAACCAGTTCTATTGGACCCGAAAGCTTACATTCCCGCCTAATTTGAATGCAGCTATACACATCATCTAAACGAAACACTAAGTACGAATAAAAATTCTCACTTTTAATGTACATGGCTTTCAGACTAGTTCTTTATTTCTATAATCATGCATCCAGAAAAATTATCCAAATCTACACTCCCTCTACTCTCAAGTGTCCAAATTTTTTCAGGCCATCCAAGCCCCACATACTACCTATGCCTATTTTCAAACCTTTCAATCACCTGGAAAACTACGAAATTATGTATATAAAGTACTGAACTTTTAAAAAACTATCTTTGGGGGTTTTGGACATATAGGCAAACTGCACAAATACCTCCAAGAAGAAATCTCAAAACATTGTCTAAAGTAATGCATTATGTTTTAGGAACAAGGGTACTTACTTTTCCTATCTCCCTGTGCAAACTGTATTTCAATTTGACGTCCACAAATCCATTTTCTGTCCAAATTATGTAAAGCATCTTCAGCATCACGAACATCCTCAAATGTGCTAAATGTTAAGGGGCTTGGCAAGTTTTGCAAACTTTGATAACGAATGAAAGTTCAGTTGGTAAGTCAACTCACAATTTTTATATTATTCTAAAAAAGGCCACCAGACCTTACTGAGCTGTTGATTGATTCAGCTAAATAAACACATCACCATAATTAAGCACTTGTGATTTTTCTAAGGTAAACAGAGAAACTATTTGACATTGGTAACAGCTGAACTACTAAGCAGTCCTATTAAAATTATTTTTCCTGAATTTTAACTTAGCTGCTTTATGTAAAAATGTTTTTCTATTTTTTGTTCCAAATGAATAGTAAACACCCAATAGTTCTTGTGTAAGCAAGCAAAATATATCTTACCTTATGAGATGAAACTTAAATTAACCTCTTAATTCTGCTGTCTGTAAAGACTACTTAGCACCATTACTTCCCGTAGTAGCCTTCCTTAATAGCACAGGGAAGACTGGTACACTTACCACTTGTAGATATCAAGACAACTGAGCAACACTCATGACAGCACTATATCAAAGCACATTAAATCCATGCACAAGCTATAAAAGCATGCTGTTAAGTTCAAACCGTTTCTAAAGATACTTGGACTGGAATATTTATTATACTAAACATAAACCTTCTTGAAAAGTGGGTTTGGAATTTGTTTTCAATTTAGGAATTTAAGTCCATATATTAGTCTGAAACAGGAATTACTGGTACCTATTTTTGATTTGAGAAGCTAAGTAGTCTTATCCTCCCATTCTGACTATACAGTTACATTAGTCATTTATAGATAAAAATACTTTTTGTTGATACTGGGAAGTGAACGCAGGGCCCCACACATGCAGTTAGTTCTCTAATGCAGAGCCACGTGCCCAGCCCTTAAAAAGCTATTTTGTCCTAATTTAGTTCTTTCCTGAAATGATCACTCTACCAGCGGTCAAGCACAGAATGCACAGTAAGGCCTGATATAAAAAGCACTGGGAAGGAAGATAGTGGATTTTTAATATGTCCTGAAAAAAACAATTCTAACTTGTCATTTATAAAAATTGAGAAGTGTAGGGTTTTTTCCCTTTTAGGGGGGAGGGGAAATATAATACCCTGCAAGGAACCATATGCAGAGCCAGGGATCAAGTATAGGACCCCTGCACACAAAGCATGCACTCAGGCCCAAGAGCAGGTCTAAACAGCTGAATGAAGACCACCCTCTCTTCCTGTGGTTATGATTAACAAAGGGGAGGTTTTCAAGTTGAAACCACAGGACTTTCAACATAAAAAGGGAAAAGTTGACAAGCAGTTTAGAATACTGAACACCTCAAAAAATAATGCAATTAGACTCTAAATTAAAAGGAGTTCACTCAAAAGGCATCCTATTTTATTATTCCAAGGGACAGAATATAATTTCTTATGGTTTTGGGGGTGGTGGTGGATGACTTGGATGTGTGAGGGAACCACGCAGTGTCATGTTTTGAACGTGGGGATCCAGCATGCAAAGCATGTGCTCTAGTCCTGACTTACCTCCCTGGCAAAGTCTTTTTTTTTGGGGGGGGGGCAGGTCACACCCAGTAACGCTCAGGAATCAATCTTGGCAGGGCTCAGGTGACCATGTAGGGTGCTGGGTATTGAACCCAGGTTGGCTGTGTGCCAGGCAAGTGAAGGCACCTATTGCTCTGGCCTCTAGATACTTAAAACCAATGACTGCATTGTGCCCATATAAATGTGGGAAAAACAAACAAACAAACAAACAACAAACCACACACACCCCTCCCCCCCTTCAAATTCCTATGGATGACAAGAAGCGCTTTCTGAATAAAGTATCACACACTTGAACACACTCCTGCTGATATCGAGTATTGGGCTCTCCCTCCAACCCTGCCAGACAAAATCAGGCCAACACTGCTGGTGAAAATGCAGCTTCTTTAAAAAACAAAAATAAGGGGGTTGGAGAAGATGGTACAGTGGGTAAGGCACTTGCCTTGCACATGACTGACCTGGGTTCAATTCCTGGTAACCCATATGGTCCTCCAAACCCCACCAGGAGTGACCCCTGAGCGCAGCACCAAGAGTAAACTGTAAGCATCACCTGGTGTTGCCCCCAAACAAAACAAACACCATTCCCTCCCACCCAAACAAAAAACAAAGGATACAGCTCTTACACTCTATTTTTTTTTGTTGTTGTTGCTTTTTGGGTCACACCCGGCGATGCACAGGGGTTACTCCTGGCTCTGCACTCAGGAATTACCCCTGGAGGTTCTCAGGGGACCATATGGGATGCTGGGAATCGAACCCGGGTCAGCCGAGTGCAAGGCAAACGCCCTACCTTTTGTACTATCACTCCAGCCCCTCTTACACTCTTTTTAACAAGGTTTTGACTATCTTTTCCCACAACTGACTCCAAAAGGTCACTGGCCTTGTAGGACTACCAGCTTTCAGTCTTTACCCATGATCCTATTAAGAGATTCACCAGTACAAATATTAAGAATTTTTCCTAGCCTAGAATCTATAGCCCAAACCTTTTTTTGTCAGTGAGTAATGTTATCTGAAAGATTCAGGGAAGGGTAGTACATATTTAGGTACTCACACACCATGTATAAGCCCCCTGCAATCCAATCAGGACCAGGTGATCATACATGTGCTAAAGCAATGCAAGCCCAGCAGGCTTAAGTTTCAAAAATTAGGAGTGTAAGTGTGCTCCAAGCAGCCACAATGAAATCTAATGATAAAACATGTGGTATATCTTATACTACAAAACTAACTGCCCCTACAAAACTACTGTAATGGTTTCTAAGTATCAGTGCATGCATCTATCTGTCCTGGTTTAGAGTATGGCTCTAAGGAATCAGGTGGGCCCCAGAACTTCTTGCCACCTCTAAGAGCACTGTCTACTACTCTATAGAATCTGTCTACCTGGTCTAAAATATAAATATGCTGTGTAAACTTAATGGCACATACTGGTACATTTTAACTTGCCAAGCTAAGAGAGTGCATTTACACAAAACCACAATCACAACATCAAAGGCCCACATAAACCAAGTCACAGGTTTTGTCGCTAGACCAAACTAGGATAATTTTGAAAATAACTGCTTACAAAACAATTTTTTTAAAAAGGAGAAAAAAAAAAAAGAAAATAGTTATTCTGTAGGATACATCAGGTATGATTCCTTTAATCTTGGCCATCATTCAACTTCATCTTGACCTTTAACTCTTTAAGTGCTTGTCAGAAGGACTTGTCATGAGATGCTTGGCCAAATATGACAGATGGCTTTATCTTTAACTTTGAAAAACAACCTTTTCCCCCTTTTGTAGGTAAAGCGAGGCTTTGTCTCCCATTAGGCTTGTCCTTCTTCCAGCTTTTCTTTATTTTTTCTTTTCCCAAACTCTCCCTTCTCTTCAAGCCTGATCCTTAAAGAGGTCTTTGGCTTGTCTACTTGCCTTAAGTGTTGAACTCTACTCTAAAGGTTCTTTCATGCTTTCTCTTTGGGGTCGCCATAACTGTACAGCTTTACATTCTCTGAGGTAACAACAGAGGACAGCAAATTAGGGGACAATATTAAAGAAGTTTACCTCATTGTTATACAATTTGTTTTTGATCAAGTGATTCAAATTAACATATAATACCAAACTTTAATTGCTAAACACAAGAACACACTAATCTTTAATTTGACTTACATTAAAGGTGATAGCAACCAGTGCATTCAAATTCAAATCACAAATTATAATCACTGATTTGAGGTTCAGCAGCAAGAATGGGAATTTAAATATTCTACTATTTTTGAATTACTTTAATAGAGCAATGTGAATCAGAATTAATTTGCCAAAATTTGAAGACATTTAGTAGGACAAAAAGAAAAAAAAACTACTTTTTATATGTTACCTCTTACACAAACTTGAATTTCAAACTTCAACACCCCTCACTAATCAGTCATCTGGAGAAAGGATATTGAACATAAGCAAATCCTCTGGGACGACGAGTGTAGAAATCAAGTGGAACATACACATCAACTATAGGCCCATAACGACCAAATTCCCGCCGTAAATCTTCAGACCTAAAACACCACAAAAAAAAGAGATTCCAGATTTATATGTTCATTCCCTTAAAAGGTTTCATTACAACACAATAGTTGTTTTATCGAACAGCTCAATAATTCAAAGGAATTGTGCTAGTCCACATACTCTCAAAAACAAGCTTTCTAAATAAAGCTCACCATTAAGAGTCAATTTTAAAAACACACACCAACAAAATGGGTAATAAATATTTTTTTAAAAGGAAGGTTAGGACGAAGAAATTGGAAAAATGCAGTGTGCAGTAAGATGCATTACAATTTGGCATAAAAAATAATTTTAAGGAAATTCAATCATAATTTGTTTCAACCCACACCATTTTCATTAAAAGGCATCTTAATGTGAGATTGTATTTAAGTACTGCTAATGGCTTCTAACAGTATGTCAAACACGAATACTTCCAGCAAATCCCACTTATTTTTCTCCAGTTTTAGGGTGACAGAAAACAACAGCCGCTATCTAGATGAGGCACAATATACAAATCCAGCTGAATATAAATTTTGAAGCGATTTTTTTCTTCGAAACCACAATTACAATTGCATACTTTAACGACAGGACAAAAAGTAAAGCACACAAGGCTACCGAAATTCCTCTTAGAAGGAGGGGAGCTCACAGCAATCTCTGTGAAACACAAAAGCCCTCGTTCTGTGATAAGATTGCTCAGAAAAAAAAAAAAATCAGAAGGAACGCGAAGCAGTGAAAGGAATTGGGGAGAACAAAGGCATGATCTGCATGAACCCAAATCAGCTTTCCACGTCTTAATGAGAACTTCCCCAAAGCCTCCTTAGGTGCCCAGTATTTGGTGAAAAGGGAGAGACTCTTCCGGACGGTTCTAAGCATTTGATCTCCCAAATCTCAACACTCCTTTCCTTCCAACATCTCCGTCTTAAAAATAAATAAATAAATAAATAATTAAACAAACCAAAACCACCCCCAACCCGAAAACACCACGAGTCAGACACACAAGAACAAAAAAAAGATTAACTACGGCTTTGCCCCACACACCCCCTTTTCCCGGGTCCCGTTATTTCCTTTCCATTTTTGCACCCCCGCCCCCAATTCTACCGGCCGAGTGGGCGTGCACCCCGAAGAACAGAAACTTCCCGTCGACGGGGAGGGGGTTCGGGACGGCGGCGGCGGGGCGGGCAGCGAAGGACGAGCTTGGAGAAAGGGGGCCCCTGAGAGCGGGGCGGGGGACGCGGGGAACCCCTCCGAAAACCCGGCCACGCGGCTCGCGCTTTCTCTCGCGGCCCTCGCGGGCCAGGGGCGCCGCCCTCGCTCCCCGGCGGGCGGCGGGGTCGGCGGCGCGGCCTAGCAGGCCCCGGGGCCGGCGTGGGTCCCGCCATCTTCGCCCCTTCCCATCCCTCGGGCCCCAGCGGCGCGCCGCGGCGCCGCCGCCACCAGCCGGGTCCTCTCCGGGCGCCCCAGGCCTCCGGCCTAGGCCGGGAGAATCCCACGCCCCCCCGTGCACACCTGGTGTCGTCGGCCACATTTCTGACGAACAGAGACGTGTTGGGGGGACGCAGGTAGCGGGACATGACGCCGGCGTGGCTCTCGGCAAGGGCACTAACGGGCTCCGCAAACCGTCCGCGGCTCCGGCGGCGGATCCTGAGACACACACAGCCGGAGGGCTCCGCTAAGGCAACCGCCTCTTCTCGCGAGACTTCACTCCCGCCGCCGACCCTCCCCCCCCCCGCTACGCGGGACCGGCAACGGTTCTTTCCCGCGAGATCACTCGGCGTGCGCCTGCGTGGTCTGGCGACTGAAGTACGTGCCGCGGCCTCGTTCCCATTCATTGGCTTCTGGTGCCGCTTCCTCCCCTTCCCCAGCGCGCTCTTTCTTTCTTTAATGCTTCGTTTCCCGCCCTTTTCGGCCTTGTGCCGTTTCCCCCTCCCCCTCAAGTCAGAAGGTGGATGTGTTAACCCTCGCGCCAAGCTTTCCAGTTATTCTTACTTGGACGAGGTTTTGAACAGTGTTATTTAGAGAGGGCGCCACGGATTTACTGCCTACGTAACGCCCCAGTGTTTTTATTAGATCGTTGCACAGTACGAGAAGAATTTAGTCTTTCGGATGGAGCATGAAAAGGAACCCGTGTGTCTGGAGCGAAATGGGTCTACCGATCCAGGGCACCCAGTAAAAGCGGGGCGTTGGCGTTCTCCCTGAGCGCTGGGCTTGGAGTGCACCTGCCTCGCACCCTTCAAGGTCACGCATCCATGTTGTCTTCCTCCCATTAAAGACTACTCTGGGGGGCCGGAGCTATAGTACTGCCAGTAAGACGTTTGACTTGCTGACCTGGGTTCGATCCCCGGCACCACATATTATTCCTCAAGTCCTGCCAAGAGTGATCCCTGAGTGCAGAGCCAGGAGTAAGCCCTAAGCACCACTGGGTATGGCCCTAGACAAAAACAAACAAAAATACAGTACTCTGGGCTTCTTTTGCTTTGTGTGAGACTGATCCTCAGCTAAACAGTCACCACGTGGCTATCACCAGCATGACGGAATGACCCCACTGAATTGGGAGTAGCCTAGGGCACCAAATGGAGTGTGGCCCTTACACTGCGCCCGCCCCCCCCCCCCCCCCCCGCAAAAAAAAGCAGGGGTGAACGAATGAACGAATATGTTAAATGAATGAATACAGCCTAGCCAGATCAGAACACAGCCCGCTTAGTCTTCATTGTTTTCTACAGTTGTTCTTATTTATTTATTTATTTATTTATTTATTTATTTATTTTAATTTATTTTATTGAATCACCATGTGGAAAGTTACAAAGGTCTCAGGCTTATGTCTCAGTTATACAATGCTCAAACACCCGTCCTTTCACCAGTGCCCATATTCCACCACCAAATAAAAAAAACCCCAGTATACCTCCCACACCCTCACTCCCCCAACCCCCCACCCCCCTGCATAACTGATAAATTTCATTTCTTTTCTCTTTACCTTGATTACATTCCATATTTCAACACAAAACTCACTATTGTTGTTGGAGTTTCAACACAGAACTCACTATTCTTGTTGGAGTTTATCCCCCAAGAATACGGCCCTATTGACAAGGAAACATTTGATAATTAGTTTTCCACTGATAAGATTGAAGAGATATAAAGTTGCGCAGCCGCAGTAGCGGCTGCGCGGTTTAGGATTTCTGTATTTTAGTAATTAAGTCCAGGGAGATTTAAGTTGGAAATTGAATCATTTCCCTTCCTGGAGCAACATGGAACAAAAGCTTAGTCCACAGTCTGGAGACGTGGCTGCAAGCACTCGCTGGGACCCCAAGTAATATAGCTGGCTCTGGATCCTGGTCGTTCAGCAGCAAAGCGGCTGTGCAAAGGCATGGCCACCCGGGTCCTACAGTTGTTCTTTATGGCTAATGGTTTTCTAGGTATGCATCATTGCAGCATTGCTGTGAGTCTCCAACATCTGGGTCTCAGGAAATTCCTGACAGTTACAAACTATGGATGATCCTCAATAACTTTATTTATATGTAATAGATGTTAAATTTTACTGAACTACAAGTTAAAATGGAGGAAAAAATAAAGACAATGAACACAAGCATACAAGCCCATATTTCATTACCCTCCATGCATATCATATAGCCCCTGGAAAACATAAAGCAAATAATTTTTAATGAAACTTTTAGTTTGGTGATCCTCTAACCCCATCCTTTGCACAGGGAGAACCTCTGTGGTTCTCCAATCTCAGTACCATGAAATTAAACTTTTGGAGATGAGGAGACACTTATTAGCATGTAGCACATTCCCAAGCATGTAGCAGGAACTTAAGAACTCTTTAAGTATGTGAACTTTAAAAAAAAATTTTAATTAATTTATTTTTTTATTGAATCACTATGTGGAAAGTTACAAAGCTTTTAGGCTTAAGTCTCAGTTACACAATGCTCAAACTCCCATCCCTTCACCAGTGCACATGTTCTACCACCAAGAACCACAGTAAACCTCCCCCACACCCCTCCCCCCCTGCCCCTCACCCCGCCTGTGTAGCTGATAAATTTCACTTTGAGTATGTGAACTTTTAAGGGCCCAGGTAATAGTATAAAAGGTAAGGTGCTTGCTTTGCACATGGTGGGGTGACAGGGTTAGATCCGTGGCATCCTATATGATCCCTCAAGCACTGCCAGGAGCCATTCCTGAGTACAGAGCCAGGAGTAACTCCTAAGCATCTCTGGGTGTGACCCCAAAACTAAATAAAATACAAACAAAAAGAGTAACAATAATGAATAGTCAGTAGGGTAAGAAAGAGATGGAGCAAATGTGCACCTTTCTTTTAGCCAAGTTAGTTTAAACACAGTTTTACCAAACCGCCCCAAAAGTCTATTGCAAGGGCATTGCCAAACCAGTGAGCTTGGAGTTGTTGAGGGTCTTCTTTTGATAGTCTTAGCCTTTGTTCCAGAGGGTGAGCCTCTCTTTGCAGGGTATCCAGCCATGTGGCCAAGTCTGGGCCTGGAATTCTGCATCTCATTTTTTTTCAGGATTGGGTCCTGTGTCTCAAAGGCCTTTGTTTCTTCCAGCATGCTCAGGTTACAGACAATGTTTTTCCCATTACACATCACTAGGAAATGTATATTGGGAGGATCTCTCTGCCTTCAACACAGGGTTCCAAGTCTGGCCTTCTGTGTTCAAAGCATATGCTCCAGCCCATTGGTCTTTAGGATAAAATTAGTTTGTCCTTTCTGCCTTGCCACAGGGAGCTTAGATTTATTGGGTTGCTCCCATCACAGTGTTCCCATTCCTCTGTGTTATCTGTAACCTCTTTCTTTGTTCCTGCTTCCCCAACTGGTCAATTACCTTTATCTTCTAATCAAACTCTGTTAACTTGTAAAATATTGCTTTTTTCTTCTCCTTAAGTCCTTTGCATAGTTAATTCAGAGCAATGTCCTTTTTGTATGGACACAGGAAGACAGTTAATGCTATGCTTTTGTAACTTGGGAGCTAATTAACTCTGAATGATATTCGCTCCTGTGCATCTGTTCTCTCGACTTAAGCCTCAGCTACCCTTACTTCCTAGCACCCCTAAAGCAGGGTTCCTATGAGGGACTGGATGGACCCAGGGAAAACAGTGAGCTACCCTGGCATCAAAATGAGCCTGGCAAAGTGCCATAATACTTAACTATAAGTTAAGAGCATGGTCATGGGCAAATTCTGTTATGATCCAAAAATTACAAGTAGATAGAATCCTCCTAGGGTTAGGAAAGATTAATCTGGCTTGAGCACTGTAGTCTGAGATCTATAGTGAGATGTCCCCAGGAGAGCCACCCTACAAGTTTAATGTATCTCTTACTGTGTCCATACAAAATAACTAATATTAAAAAGTAAAATATTAAGAAGTAGAAATACTCAGGGCCACTCTCCACATGTTTGGACAAGCCTCACGCATGGGGGAGCCCGCGGAGGAATGCAGGTGTGAGGGACCCGGGGCTGAGATCTCCAAGGCTGTTCGGATCGGGACTGGGCCTCTTCCACTCAGATTCCCCATTTTCCAGTAGCTAGGGAGTCACACCCAGAGACTGCCCCCAGCACCGTGTAATCCCATCAATGGCCAACATCCAGAGACTATAGAACCAAGTTCCCGGAAGCACGTGGCCGCATTTAATAGCCTAGACATCTAATAGCCTAGTTCTCCCTCTTGGAGAACCTGACAAGCTACCAAGAGTCTATTGCCCACTTGGGAGAGCCTGGCAAGCTCCCCGTGGCGTATTCATATCCCAAATACAGTAACAGATATATACATACCTCTTGGAGAGCCTGGCAAGCTATCGAGAGTATCCCGCTTGCAGGGCAGAGCCTGGCTAGCTATCCGTGGCATATTTGATGTGCCCAAAACAGTAACAATAGGTCTCATTCCCCTGACTCTGAAAGAGCCTCCAATCGTTGGGAAAGAAGAGTAAGGAGAGGCTGCTAAAATCTCAGGGCTGATTGTAATAGAGACATTACTGTTCGAGTAAATCTATGAACAACAGGATGACAGTGACAGTGACAAGAGGTAGAATTAAGATATTAATTAAGTTATTGGACTAAGGAGAGAAGAAACACCCCTAGATGGTATTTCCCTCTTTTGAGCCTGATCAGTGATCAGAAAGGGCTTTTGATATGTCGATTGTGCTACCTAATGGGATGTGGTGTCTACCTGCAATTCAGAGAGTGGGGGAGAGGCTAGAGAGAGACCAGGGCCAGTGAGAGTTCGGAGAGACTAGCATGAGACAGCTGGAGAGAGGAATGAGAGGCAGTGTGAGACTAGAATGGGGAGTTTAGTGAGATTGGAACAGGCGCGTGGGGAGAATGGAATAAAAGGCAACTGATTACCAACCAGCCTGGCCCTCGTTTCCTCCTTCGTCTGCCCATGGCATTGGCCGTCCTCGATAGGGGAGTGGCCTGATACCACCAAACACAGGAAGCAAGAGAGAGCTGTGATTTCCCTAGCTGTCCAGTGATTACACATTGGTCCAATTAAATAAACTTTCAAAAGATCTTAAAAGCATCAATTTGACATCTTTCAATATTCAAAGCAAATAAGTATTTTTGAAATAGTTGGTGACAGTCTGTGTTAGTGTTAATATCTCTCTCTATATTTTCCATTTATGTTATACTATCCACTTATATCATTGATGTTATACTTGTGATATCTCTTATCATTTACCCAGGTTGGCATCGGGAGCTCTTCTGCTGCTTCTTGTCATTGTGGGGTCTGGTCATACTAACATCAGGCAAAGACAAGAAAGATCGATCTTCCCTGGACATTAAATAATTTCAATAAATACAGTTTTTACTTTTGACAAATTTTTATTTGTCATTATTTTTATGATAGTAGAGCAGCGGGTAGGGCATTCACCTTGCACGTGGCCGACCCAGGTTTGATTCCTCCGGCCCTCTCGGAGAGCTTGGCAAGCTACTGAGAGTATCTCGCCTGCATGGCAGAGCCTGGCAAGCTACCCATGGCGTATTTGATATGCCAAAAATAGTAACAAGTCTCACAATGGAGACGTTACTGGTGCCCACAAGTAGATGAGCAAATAGATGAGCAACAGGATGACAGTGACAGTGACAGTGACCAATATTTCGGGTTTTTTTTTCCTTACTTGCACTATTGTTAAATTGTGCCCACCATCAGAATGCCAAGATTCCTCCACTCTTCTCCCAAGGTTTCCTTCCTGTTCACATAAATTGTGGTTGTGGTGCTCACTGGGCATCCTTGTGGTGCTCACATACTTGTTCTTCCTGCCTGTGGAAGCTTGTAGTGCTTGCTGAGGGTTTCAACCCCTTTTTGTGGTGCTTATACATACCTGGCTTCACCGTGTCTGTAAACGGCTCGCAGTGCCAGGGATCACAGAGAGTAGATCTGGCAGGCTCAGACAGCATTGCTGCCAGGATTGTGCTCAGGCCATGTGGGAACTGAGCTCCTGTCCATACACTTGCTAGGGAGGTGTTCTAAGACTCTGTGTGTCTTCTCTTTCTTTATAATTGTGTTTTCAAGGAGTTCTTAATCTAGCAAACTCTAGAGTACTTATACAATTGAATTTTTTTTTTTTTTTTGCTTTTTGGGTCACACCTGGCATTGCACAGGGGTTACCTCCTGGCTTTGCACTCAGGAATTACTCCTGGCGGTGCTCAGGGGACCATATGGGATGCTGGGAATCGAACCAGGGTCGGCTGCGTGCAAGGCAAACGCCCTACCTGCTGTGCTATTGCTCCAGCCCCTACAATTGAATTGTAAATGAGCTTTTACATTGTTCATGATTCATCTTAGTTTCATTCAGATTAGTTTTGTGTTGCCCAAGCTCTCCATCAATGACTACACAATCACAGAGAGCAGCAACAGGCCAGGCTATTGTCAGCTAGCTTAAGGATATCTGTTTTTGTCTGTTTTGCTTTTAGGCCACAGCAGCTGTGCTCAGGGTTTACTCCTCACTCAGCTCAGGGTTCATTCTTGGCAGTGCTCAAGAGTGCCTGGGATAGAACCCAGGTCACTTTATCTCCAGTACAGTCTCTTCTGTCCCTATAAATGGAGTTTTTGTTCCAGTCATCATGGTTAGAAAAAAAGAGATAAGGGGCTGGAGCTATAGCATAGCGGGTAGGGCATTTGTCTTGCACGTGGCCGACCCGGGTTCAATTCCCAGCATCCCATATGGTCCCCCGAGCACCACCAGGAGTAGTTCCTGAGTACAGAGCCAGGAGTAACCCCTATGCAGTGCTGGGTGTGACTCAAAAAGAAAAAAAAGAAAAGAGGTGGGAGAGACCTGGAAGTTTTCTCAGCCTCTGTCAGCCAGCCTTACGAATTCTTACTATCCTTAAGAAAAAAAATTGTTTGGCATTAGCAATAGTATAGCGGGTATGGTGCTTATCTTGCATGTCACCAACCTGGCTCAATCCCCAGCATCACATATGGTTTCCCCAAGCCCCACCAGGAGTGATCCTTGAGCATAGAGCCATGCAAGTAAACCCTGAACACTGCTGGATATAGCCCCCAAACAAAGAAACAAACAAAACGAAGGAAAGAGAGAAATTGTTGCACCAGAAATAAAGCTCAGCAGTAGAGCAGTACTTGTCTTACATCTATAAGGTCCCGCAGCACTGCAAAATATCTATCCATATACCTATATCTATATTTGTATCTATTCTCAATGTGTGTGTGATATAAATGGAAGAAATTGGCATTCACAATCAATCACAATATCCCGTTAATCACCGATTTCTAGGTCGGGCTCAGTAACATCTCATTTCATCCTTTCCCTGAGATCTTAGTCTATTTCAACTTGGCCCTCCTAACGGATGTTGCAATGGGGGCTCTTCAGGGTCAGGGGAATGAGATCCAGCTTGTTACTGGATTTTGCATATGAATACACCATGGGAAGCTTGCAAGGCTGTCCCATGGGGGCAGGAAACTCTCAGAAGATTGCCAGTTTCTCCTAGAGGGAGAAGTAGGCTAAAGATATCTTCTGAGAGCTTGCTTTTAAGTCTCTCTCTGGATGTTGGCCGTTGATGGGATTACACACACCTGGGTTCTTCTGCCGATACCTTCATGCATGACGCCTGTTTGAACATGTAAAGAGGAGCCTCCAGCATGGCTGCAGCTAGGTTCCAGTGGTCTTTGGCCGCCGGGAGCTCTGCTCCGGGTGGGGAGGGAAGCTGGAGCTCATTCCCTCGGAGGGGCCCCGGGGAAGACAGCCAGGCGTGCGGGCAAGAGACTCTCTGCATCACTCTCTTCTGAGAGCTTGCTTTTAAGCTATATCTATATTTGTATCTATTCTCAATGTGTATGTGATATAAATAGAAGAAATTGGCATTACTATCAATTATATCCTTAACTTCTTAAAACTATGTTTATTTGAAATTGAAAATTTAATGAGTTTGAAGCTCTTTCTCATGTTTACTGATCATTTCTATTTCTTCTTTTACCTACTTTCCACAGAGATGTAAATGTTTTTCTGAATATTTTGAAGCACTATTTCTATAGCAGAGAAACTTCTTTGATGGCTATTTTCATAGTAAATATCCTGCTTTTTTGTAATTTTGAAACTAATGTGTGCCTGCTATGTAGCATACCTGAAAGTGAAATGATGTTACTCCAGTTTCTGCAAAAAGGGAAAGGCCTTACTCAAGTCTGGAATGCAAGGAGGCAGGTACAGTGTTCAAATCCATCTTTCTATTGCTGTTTCAAAGACTATCTTTATACAGGGCAACTGAAATGTCTTTATAAAGACTATCTTTATACAGGGCGACTGAAATGATAGACTGAAATGTCTATCTTGTCTATTTCTTGAAAAACAGGAGAGTTTTAGATAAATAGAGCGGGGGTAACTTAGTTCATTATCACATCTGGATTACTGAATGATGGCTTTTTTTGTTTGTTTTTTTTTTGCTTTTTTGGTCACACCCAGAGATGCTTAGGGGTTACTCCTGACTCTGCACTCAGGAATCATACCTGGAGGTGCTTGGGGGACCATATGGGTTGCTGGGAATTGAACCTGGATTGGTCGAGTGCAAGGCAAATGCCCTATACTCTGAGCTATTGCTCAAGCCCCGATGCTGTTTTTTTTGGGGGGAGGGGCAGGTCACACCCGGCTATGCACAGGGATTACCTCTGGCTCTGCACTCAGGAATTACTCCTGGCAGTGCTCAGGGGACCATACGGGATGCTGGAAATCAAACCTGGGTCGGCCGCATGCAAGGCAAACACCCTACTCTCTGTGCTATCACTCCAGTCCTCCCGATGCTGTTTTTTGTGCATTCCCTTCTAAAATAGAACTTGTAATAGACCTTAGACTTTACTATTTTTAAAAAATATTTTTAAAAAAGCGAATCACTGTGAGATTCTTACAAAGTGGTTCATGATTAGGTTTCAGTCATAAAGTGTTCCAACACCCATCCCCGCACCAGTGTACATTTCCCAGCACCAGTGTCCCCAGATTTCCTCCCATCACACACACACCCATGGCAGGCACTTTCTTCTCTCTCTGTCTGTGTAATCTCCCTGTGGCTAAGGAGATTCCCGTGGCTCTCTCCTGCCTCCTGCATTTCGGTGGACTCAGGCTCCCCTTGACCTGGGACGCCCCAGGCCATGGGAAGACAAAGGAAGATCAAGGGCCAGACTGGTTGATAATCAGTTGCCGTTTATTCCATTCTCCCCATGTGCCTGTTCCAGTCTCTCTAAGCTTCCCATTCCAGTCTCACTGCCCGTCATTCCTGTCTCCTCCTATCTCTCCCGCTCATCTCTCTGCACTCCCTCTCGCAGCTACGACTCTAATCTCTCCACGCGCCTGCTCCTGCATGCTGCCCCTACATGCTTTTTTCTCTACCCCCCTTGCTAGTCTCTCCATACTCCACCTTGCTGCCCTGGTCTCTCTCTCTCTCTCTCTCTAGTCTCTCACCAACTCCCCTGCTTTGGGGGTAGCAGAATTAACATCCAAAGCCCTTCCTGATCACTGATCAGGATCAAGGAAGGGAAATACCACCTAGGTGTGTTTCTCCTCTCCTTAGTCCAATAACTTAATTAACATATTAATATCTTAATTCTACTTCTTAATATTAGTTATTTTGTATGGACACAGTAAGAGATACATTAAGCTTGTAAGGTGGCTCTCCTGGGGACATCTCACTATAGATCTCAGACTACAGTGCTCAGGCCAGATTAATCTTTCCTAACTCTAGCAGGGTCCGAATCTAGTTGTACTTTTTGGATCATGACAGAATTTGTCCATGACCATGCGCTTAACTTATAGTTAAGTATTATGGCACTTTGGCCAGGCCCATTTCAATGCCAGGGTAGCTCACTGTTTGCCCTGGGTCCATCCAGTCCCTCATCAGGACCCTGCTTTAGGGGTTCTAGGAAGTAAGGACAACTGAGGCTTAAGTCAAGAGAACAGATGTGCAGGAGTAATTATCATTAAGAGTCAATTAGCTCCCAAGTTACAAAAGCATAGCATTAACTGTCTTCCTGTGTCCATACAAAAAAGACATTGTTCTGAATTAATTATGAAGAGGACTTAAGGAGGAGAGGAAAAACAATATTTACAAGTTAACAGAGCACAAAGAAAGAAGTTACAAGTGAACACAGAGGAATGGGAGAACTATGATGGGAGAAACCCAATAAACCCTGTGGCAAGGCTGAAAGGACAAACCAATTGTTATCCTACATCTCTGTCTTTCTCTCTTTTTTCCTCTCTCTGTTTCTCTCTCTTTCCACCCTCCCCCCCTTTTGGGCATTGTGGTTTGCAATACAGATACTGAAAGGTGATTGTGTATATCCCTTTACCTACTTTTTAACACTCAGTTCTTGTCCAGTGTGATCTTTTCCAACTGTTATTGTCACACTGTTCCCCTATCTATCTTCCCTACCTTCTGCTTCTCACACACTGTGGTAGATTCCAACCATTGACCAGTCCTCCTAGCCCCTGTTTTCCCTGGCCTTGGATATTAGTCTTCTACTAATACATATATAGTAGATATATATGTTTGTAGATATATATCTATATATAGGTATATATATATGTGACAAAGCAGTCCCAGGAATGACTATGAAAGTTATTATTTTTTGTTGTTGTTGTTTGTCTTGGACTACACCTGACTGTGCTCAGGGCTTGCTTCAGGCTTTGTGCTCAGGAATCACTCCTGCTGGTGATTGGATGACCATATGCAGTGCTGGGGATCCAACCTGAGCTGGTTGTGTGCAACATGCCTTACCTAATGAACTCTCTTTGACCCTAAGGATTGTTATTTTTTTGTTTGATCTAATTTATCAATGTCAGATAGCCCTAATGGCTATCTCAGGATAGGGCTATTAGACCTGCATATTTATGGCCACTTTTCCAATTTGTTTTCAAATCCTGAATAGGGTGCTTTTTATTTTTTAATTTGATTTCCTTTATTGACTTACCATGAGATACACAGTTGCAAAGCTGTTCATAATCAAGCTGTTCATGATTGGTTTTCAGTCATACAATATTCCAGCAGCCTGCCTCTATGGCAGGCTTCTCTCTCTCTCTCTCTCTCTCTCTCTCTCTCTCTCTCTCTCTCTCTCTCTCTCTCTCCTCCCTCTCCCTCCATCCCTCCCTCCCTCTCTCTCCCCTTTTTGGGCCTTATGGCTTTGCAATACACAGATAATGACAAGTTATTATGTTTGTTCCTTTACCTACTTTCAGTACACAGTTCTTATCCAGAGTGATCATTTCCAACTATTAATGCCATAGAGGTTCTTTCTCTATCCCAACTGCCTTCTACCCCAGCACCTGAGGCAGGCTTCTCACCGTGAACCAATCCTCCTAGCCTGCATTTCTACTGTCCTTGGGTATTAGTCTCATACTATTTTTTTTTATGGCCCACAAATGAGTGCAACCATTCTATGTCTGTCCCTCTACTTCTGACTCATTTCACTCAGTATGAGACTCTTCATGTCTATCTATTTATAAGAGAATGTCATGACTTCATTTTTTCCTAATAGCTGTATAGTATCCCATTGTGTAGATATATCATGGCTTCTTTTTCCAGTCATCTGTTCTCGGGCATTCAATAGGGTGGTTTTTAAAAACAGAACGATTGAGCAATAATTTACAAACCATAAAATATAGCCATTGATATCTTTAGCCTACTTCTCCCTCTGGGAGAAACTGGCAATCTTCTGAGAGATTCCTGCCCACATGGGACAGCCTTGCAAGCTTCCCATGGTGTGTTCATATGCAAAATCCAGTAACAATCTCATTTCCGTGACCCTGAAGAGTCCCCAGTGCAACATGGTTAGGAGGGCTGAGTGGAGATAGACTTCTAAGATCTCAGGGAAAGGACGAAATGAGATGTTACTGAGCCCGCCCGAGAAATCAGTGATTAACGGGATTTTGTGATTTCGTGATTCGTGATTCGTGAAAATATAGCCATTGTAAGTGTATAAATCAATGATTTTTTTGTAAAATGTATAATTTATATATACATTGGTATGTATATATGTGTGTGTATGTGTGTGTGTGTGTGTGTGTGTGTGTGTGTGAGTTACAAAGAAAAAGCACTGGCACACGGGAGACGAGAGTGTCGTTATTCAGTTACTTCTTTTTGGGTAATGACAGTATGTTCCATGACCATGCTCTTAATTTATTATACTTATGACACTTAGCTTGTCTTTTTTCAATGCCTGGGTAGCTTACAGCTTGCCCTGGGTCTCTCCAGTCTCTTCATTGGTACCCTCCTTTTGGGGATGTTAGGAAGTAAAGGCAACTGAGGCTTAAGTCAAGTAAATATGATGGATGCCCAGGAGTAAATATTATTTGGAGTCAATTGATTCCTATGTTACAAAGGTATAGCATCAACTGTCTTCCTGTGTCGATACATAAAGGACATTGCTAAATAAACCATGCAAATGACATAAAGGAAAGAGAAAAGCAATGTAGGATTATTAGTGCTTGATGGAATTGGGTGTGTCTCAGGGGCACTGTTGTGGGAGTAACTCAATAAACCTAAGCTCCCTGAGAGAGGAGCAAGGACCACCCAATTTTATTCAACACACATGCACATATGTATATGTTTATATTTTCCATATATGTAAATATACTTATTAATTATTATTTACTGTATAATGAGTATAAACAATAAATATAAACAATATGTAAATTTATAAGGTATACACAAGATATTTATTATAATTTAAACTGTGCATTATATTATCTATATAGTTATATATGTACACATAGGAATATATTTATCATATATGTACATATACATGTGTATACATGTATATAAATTTTATACATGATTCATATATAAATAGTAAAAGTGTAGTATTGCTTTATTTTGGGGGCCCCACACCTGGCAATGCTCCTGGTTATGCATTCAGGAATTATTCGTGGCAGTGCTCAGATGACCATATGGACTACTGGGAATCAAATCTGGGTACATGCAAGGTGAGTACCCTAACCACTGTATGTACTATCACTCTGGCCCATAAAAGTATAGAATTATAAAAGGTGTTGCATATATACACACATGTATTTTTCACTGTATGTAATAATAATTTCATCCTTTTTTTGCCACACCTGGCTGTGCATAGGGCTTACTCTTGGCTCTGTGGTCAGGGCTCATTCTTCTCTTTTTTTTGGGGGGGGGGCATTGGGGCCACACCTGGCAATGCTCAAGGGTTACTTCTGGCTCTGCACTCAGGAATTACTCCTGGTGGTGCTCAGGGAAATATATGGGATGCCAGGGATCAAACCCAGTTGGCCACGTTCAAGGCAAATGTGCTACCCGCTGTACTATTGCTCTGGCCCTACAGGGCTCATTCTTGATGGGACTCATGGGACCGTATGGGGTCACCAGGACAGACCCTGTGTCAACCATGTTCCCTATTTGCTATAATATCTCTCCAGTCCCAGTTTTATAATTTTATTTTATTTTATTATTTTATTTTTTTTGCTTCTTGTGTCACACTCAGCGATGCTCAGGGGTTACTCCTGGCTTTGCACTCAGGAATTACTCCTGGCAGTGCTTGGGGGACCATATGGGATGCCGGGGATCGAACCCGGGTCAGCCACATGTAAGGCAAATGCCCTACCTGCTGTGCTATCGTTCCGGCCCCAGTTTTATAATTTTTTAATTTGATTTTGGACCACACCAGGAAGCACTTTAGAGCTACTTTTGGCTCTGTGCTTGGGGGCCACTCCCAGCTTGGGGGACCACGCAGACCTGGGACTCGAACCTGGAACTCCTGAATGCAAAGCACCCGCTCCAGCTTGTCTGGGTATCTCTTACATCCCAATAGTCTTAAAAACCTGTATTAAAATGCGTTTTTTTGTGGGAGTGGGGACAGGCCAAACTAAGCAGTGAATGTTCAGGGGTTACTCCTGGATCTATGTTCAGTAATCTCTTCTGGAGGGACTTGGTGGCACCAGAAGTCAAATCCAGGATGATCACGTGCAAGGCAAGCACCCTACCTATCACTTCAGCTCAAACCTTATATATATATATATATGTATATATATACACACACATATATACACACATATATATATATTTTTTCAGCTCAAACTGTTGTACAGATCATGTGGGGAATCAGGCAGAGGTTCTGTCTCCATGGGAATCACTTCCTTGCATGAGAACAAAGACTGTCACCCAGGAGAGGTGCCAAGGAGGTCTTCCTGAGGGTTGTCCTGGAGAGAAGTTGAGGCTGGGGCTGCACATGGGGTTCTGGACTCTGTATTGCTTCTAGGTATGAATGAGTTACTTCCGATGGAGAAAGACCTTGACCTCAGTGGCAGTGTGAGTGAGCTCTGGAGGGGCCCCGAGGAAAAGAGACATTAAGAAGGCCTGGAGAGGACCTGGAGAGATAGTAGCACTGTAGCACTATTGTCCCATTCTTCATTGATTTGCTCGAGTGGGCACCAGTAACGTTTCCATTGTGAGACTTGTTGTTACTGGAGTGATAGCACAGTGGGTAGGGAATTTGCCTTGCCCGCCGCCGACCCAGGTTCGATTCTTCCCCTCTTGGAGAACCTGGCAAGCTACCGAGAGTATCCCACCTGCACGGCAGAGCCTGGAAAACTCCCCATGGCGTATTACATATGCCAAAAACAGTAACAAAAAAAAAGTACAGATCATAAAGACAGTATATAGATTTATGAGGTTTTTTGAACTGTACTTTATAATCAATCTTTTTTTTTCACATCTGGAACATATGAGGAGACACACAAGGATGGGGGTGGATATTGCAGTTGATTTCTTGGTTTTCACATGGAGAGACTTTGGGAAGCAAAGCTGTGAGTTTCAATTGTTTCTTTTCCCTGTGGTTGCCCTTGCAATTGTGTGACTTCCAGCCTGCTGGCATGTGAAGGGATCAGATGGCTTGCAGCCTTTGGTGAGTGGTTGAAGCTGTTACACAATCCTGATTTAGGGCAAGATAGCCTCTATTTTAAGACTGCCCTACGTTTAGACTTTCTTCCCTCTCCTATGTGAGCGGTGTCCCACTTCTTTTCTTTAAATATGAATCTGTCTAGAATCCTCTTTTCTTAGTGTTTTCTGTGTGAAAGAACAACTTCTGAATCATCCCCACTTTTACTAGGCATTTCTACCTTTATCTTTTTTTTTACTTTGGTGGGTGGGGTAGAGTGGGGTATTCCCTCAAGCACTGTTCAGGACATTCTGTGACTATTCTTATTGGGTCCAGAAATGCGGGGGCAACCCAACTCTAGTGGTTGCTTGTTGGGCCACGTGGTAGTGAAGATCAGACTCCTGCATTCGAAGCATGTGCTCTGGCTCTTTGAGCTCTCTCTTTAGAACCCGGAACCCTAATTTTAAAATGAACCCTATAGTTTTAGGTTGAGTATCTTATATGAAACTTTTGGGGGGCAGGGCACACCTGGAAGTGCTCAGAGCTTACTCCTGGCTCTGAGCTCAGGGTTCTCTCCTGGCCTGCTTGGAGGATCAATCCAGAGTTTGCCAGGGACCAAACCCATGCCAGCTGTGTGCAAGGCAAATACCCTAACCACTGTCCTAACAATAATATGCTTCGGAGTCAGAGTTGGGTTTGAATCTTTGTCTAATGCAATTTCAATCTATGGCTATGAGCTCTGGGACAGTTTGCTTTATCCTCCCGACCCACCACCCTCAGCTTCAACTTTCTCATCCACAGAATGATACTTTATGCTCACTGAATTTTATAATAGTTGAATATAGTTATAAGTGTAAAGTGACATGTAGCATATGATCAAGAATATGAATGTTGTTTTCATTTCATGATGAAGAGTTAGAAAGAATATATTGCTTAGTGAAAGATATAAATGTAGTTTTGTTTCTGCTGGTACAAACCCAATGCCAGGGAACAATGGGTATTAAGAAAACAAAAAGAGGAACTTTGAATTTGTACAAAGTTGAAAAACATAATCATAGTTGCTGTGTATGGACACTCAGGGTGTGTACTACCCTCACATGTGTCTATACTGTGTCTGGTATTTTCTGGATTTGCTCAGAGAACAACCCAGTAATATGTGGTGTTTCTGAAGATAATAGTCTTCAAATAATACAATCATGTCTTATAATGGGATATGTTTAGAGAAATGAAGCATTAGGTAATTTTATCATTGCAAATATTCTAGAGGATACTTATACAAACCCGATAACATAGTCTCCAATTTTTTTTTTGTTTTTGTTTATCTTTGGGTCATTCCTGGTGGTTCTCAGGACTTATTCCTGGCCCTGCACTCAGGGATCAATCCTGGCAGTGCTCAGGGGATCATATGTGGTGCCGGGGCACAAACCAAGGTTGGCCACCTCTAAGGCAAGTGACTTTCATGCTGTGCTATCTCTCCATCTGACTTTCATGCTGTGCTATCTCTCCAGCTCCCATATTTATTTTGAATTTGGTGCCACATCTTGTGGTACTCAAAAGTTAGTCCTGGCTCTTTGCTTAGAGATCACTTCTGGTAGTGCTCAGGAGAATATGTATGGTACTAGGGATCTAAACAAGGTTAACTGCATTCAAGGAAATGCTTTATCTTCTGTACTATCTTTCCAGTCCCACCCCTAGTTTTTTAAGCTGCGGGTTTTGACCTAGTATGGGGTAATGCAACTAAATATGGCAAAAGTGAAAGATTTCTGAACACATAATGGCCAAAACTAACTTTATAACCAACTGTGTAATGAATTTGAGGTGTTTCTGACAATGCTCACCCATGTTGTGTTTCTTGAGCAAAAAAGAGATCCTGAGTAGAAAATGTTTAAGAGCCCTCGTCTAGTCCACCTACTTGATAGCTGGCTTTGATAGGAGCTCAGTAGTATGCATGGTTTGTCATTGACTGAAATTTTATTATGTGATGCATGAGTATAATTGGATTTTCTTGGTTTGTGTTTTTATTTATTTTTTCTGGGGAGCGAGGGGTCCTCTCCCGAGCAGTGCCCAGGAGGCCTGGGGACCCCACCAATAATTCTTGGCTAACTGGGTCAAGGCTTCAATTCAAGGATCTGAGGATGTGACACTGTTCTGGCCCTGCAATTCCAGGGATACCCAGGCAAACCAAGTGGTGTGGGCACCTCCAAGGTTGCACCTGGTGATGCATGGGGGATCATGTGATGCCAGGTAGAGCACATGCTGTGTTATCGCTAGGTGCCACAAGTGGATATTTGTAATAAAGAGATCAAAAAGCAATTAAAGATGTGTTTGGAGTATAAACACATGATTGGGTGGACCCTGAAAGATGATCTGTTTCAATTTTCTCCATTTTCAGATGAGGAAAGCAAGATCCACAGAGAGAAAGACACAGGGGTTTATTCAGAGCGGAATAGGAATTAGAACCATAGCTCTAGGGTGTTTTTTTTTCTCTAATTGCCTGTGGCATTTATAAGAATGATTTCCTCTGTTTGTAGGAGTTAATATTCTAAACCATATTAAAACCTCCACAAAGCGGGCAGATTAACAGCTGCTTTGCTTCTTCATAATTATTTTTGTCAGGAACAAAAGTAGGATGGCTAAGCAGAAATTTGTTTAGTTCTGGGTCTCTGCACTTCAGTGTCTCACAAGTTTTCTTAGGACAAGCAATTCCTGTTGAGCAACATCTCTCAAAAGCATTTTATTTGCTTTTTGCTTTTGACTTGGCATTAGCAAACGTTTATGAATACTTTCCACCAAATTGCTGCCTGGGTAGTCATCGGAGATCAGTGCTTCTGAAGGCCAGTCTAATTTTCTAAAGTTTACTATGGAGAATTTCTGCATTGCTTCAAATCACAACCAGAATGAAACAAGCAGAGCTTTCAAGGGACCTAAGATGTGGCGACTGGAAGTTGATATTGGACACCAAGTACCCTAGGTTTCAAATTTATAGCAATTTGATGGATTCCTGGATGACAATATATGTTTATGTATTTCTTTTTAAGGAACTGGGGGTGTAGCTCAATGCTACAGTACATGCTTCACATGTACTTCACATGTACTTCTGGGTTTAATCCCAGTCTCTATAAGCAAAAGAAAAACATCATCTATAACAGATCTTATGCTCTACTGGCTGTTTTGAAGATAAAAGGCAATAAGGAACAGAGATCTGGGGGCTGGGATGGAGGGTATTTCTGCTTGTTGTTTGTCCTGAAAAGAAACAAGTTGTGACATATTTAATGCTCATATCAAGAAGTTCCTGCTAAAGAATGTAAGTTATTAATTTTTGTTTGTTTGTTTGTTTGTTTGTTCTGCGGTGCTTAGGGCTTACTTTTGGCTCTGCATTCAAGGATCATTCTTGGTGGTCCTAGAAGACCATATGGGGTGCTGGGGATTGAACCCAGGTTGGGCACATGGAAGGCTAGTGCCACCTGTACTATCTCTCTGGTCCCACACCATTGATTTTCTAATTTTAGAATTGCCTGCAGAATATGTCCAGATTCTTGAGGTTGGCACAAAGTCCTTTACCAAATGAGTTGTCAAAGGAGGTGAGGTGGAAAGCACAGCAGGAAGAACATAGACTCTGGGGGTTGATTACGTCCAAGTTTGATTAGTTCCTGCCCCACTAGTTACTACTGTGAAGACACAGGCCTGTGTTCTCATCCTTGGTCTTGGTTTCTTCATTCTTCAATACCTTCCTTGTAAGAGTGGCATAAGGGTGAAACAACAATTGTGAGGTGACTACCACCAAATATTAAGGATGCCAAGATATACCTGTTCTTTCCTTTTACAGATTCAGTATTTCCTATTTTTCAACTAGACTTTACACTTTTGAAGAACTGTTTTCTTGTGAATAGATCTCCGATTGAATAAATATTGTTTACTCATTATCCCAACAAGTACAGAGAGATAGAGATAGGAAAATGCTCCATTTGACCGAATCTCTGATATCATTGTCTTTATTAGCTAGTGGTTTTGCAGAACTCGGATGCAGTTAAGTTCTGGGCTCTGGGATCAGAGAGGCAAGGTCTAATGTAAGAAAACTGTTCTTAAATGTGGAGCCAAGTGTTAAAGGGAAATAATGAGTTGAGGCTGTGATTGAGCCTGAACAAATGAAGGCTGTAACTGTGAATAAAAGCAATCGGCTCTGCTAAGAGCTGGACATTTAACTTGTAGACTTAACACTGCTCTCCTAAACTTCATATTATTCCTGTGGGGTTAAAGTTGCCCGCGTTTTGCTGATGAGAAAATTGATGTTTCTAGAAATTCATGCACTGTTAGTGTTTCTTGTGTACCTACTACGTGTCAGGCACCGTTCTAGGCATTAATGATAAAACATGAGCATGATGGGGATCAGAATCTCCAGATATGCCATTTTGGCATGTGGATTACTTTGAGCTAGAAACAATAAAGACCTAAAAGATTGGAAAAAAAAAGTTTCTGTTTTTGTTTTGGTGCCACATATGGAAGCGCTCAGGGCTCTGTGCTCAGGGATCACTCCTGGTGTGCTTGGGATCATATGGGATGCCAGGGTTCAAACCCAGATCAGCCATATGACCCAACAAGCCCCCTGCCCACTGTACTATTGCTCTGACCCTTCAGAAAAGTTTTCTAGCTTTTTCTTAACTGCCTAAAAATTTTAGACAGATGGTTTGTACAAGAAAAAGTGCTATTAAAGGAAATCTTTTTATTTTGAGAAGCAAAAAAAGGTGGGTTGAGAGAAAATATAGGAAGTAAGGCATTTATTTTACATGTGGCTATGGCAGCTGCTACTTGGTTCAAACCCCCGACATCACATATGGCCCTGGAGCTCTGCCAGGAATCACTTTTGAGCACAGAATCAGCCCCTGAGCACTGCCAGGTGTGGCCCAAATCTACCAGTCCTTCCCTTTTCCCAAATGAGATATTTTAATTTTATTATCTGCTTGATAATAAAATTAAGTAAACATGTTTCCCCTGGAGCTCCTTTCGAAGTTCCAGGCCCCTACTTGCCTCTCCTTAGGTCCCGATAGCACACAAACCTCAGTCGTCTATCTCTGGAACTCGTGTCTTTAGGGCCTTCCATTTCAAATTCCATAGATATTTTGATTTTCTTTCATATTCCATGTTTAAATTTCATAGAACTTTGTTTTTCTTCTGTTAGTTTGTCTTACATCAATTTGATTATTAGACCAGTCAAGAACCGAGAAAGGAAGAAAGGAAGAAAGGAAATATTTTCCACACACATAGGAAAACAGATTACAAACATCTGCCTTCCTGAAGCTTACAAGAACTAGGCAATATACAGAAAAGTGAAATAGATCTCATGCTAGGTGGTTAAGTGCTTAGGGGAAGAAAAAGAAATCAGAGGGTTTGGAGTGATAGTGTAAGGGCAGGGTGCTTGCGTTTGCATGAGGCTCACTGGGGTTCTGTCCCCGACACCCTGAGCCCTCCCAGGAGTAACCCCTGAGTTCAATGCCGGGAAATAAGAAGTTAGGGGGAGGATGTCGGGGGAGGCTGCAATTAATTCTAGATTTTCAGGGAAGGTCTCATGGAGAAGGCAGTGTTAACACAAAGATGTGAGCAGGGGAAGGAAGGGATTGTGTGGTATCTAGTTTAGAAACGTGCTGGTGGGGCTGGAGCGATAGCACAGCGGGTAGGGCATTTGCCTTGCACGCGGCTAACCCAGGTTCAATTCCCAGCATCCCATATGGTCCCCTGAGCACTGCCAGGGGTTATTCCTGAGTGCAGAACCAGGAATAATCCCTGTGCATCACTGGGTGTGACCCAAAAAGCAAAAAACGTGCTGGAGGTTACTAGTGAGTGGCATGGGGATGGCACTGGAATCACTGTTTGTCGGCCCCCACAGCCAGGGCTCTCAATTCTCTTTTTCTAAGAGGACAGCTCCTGTTTTTCCGGTAGGGCACATGGCTGTGCGTGCCTGCATATGCGTGTGC
The DNA here is from genome assembly GCF_027595985.1 of Sorex araneus. NCBI lineage: Eukaryota > Metazoa > Chordata > Mammalia > Eulipotyphla > Soricidae > Sorex > Sorex araneus. The sequence continues at coordinate 50,680,998 of NC_073306.1, read as the reverse complement.
ATGCATGCATGTGTGTGCCTGTGTGCGCACATGCATGTATGAGCGTGTCTGTGAGCTTGCATGCATGCCTGCATGCCTGCTCTCTATGAACAGGTTCTCTTTCCTTGGGCTGATCCTGTTGGAAGTCAAGCTTCCCTATGGCAGCTCCCAGGGGCTGAGGTCCCACATTGTTGATTTTCACGGAAACTTGGCAACTTTCCATTTTAACCAGCCCAGAGCCCTGCACCACATTCCAATGGCTTTATTTGTGTGTCTGGAGCCCTTCCAGGGCAGGGCCTGGGACAGGTTGCCATGGCGATCTCCTCACTCTTTGAAGATAGACCTTCTTAACGATGTTGCTCTTGGGCCTGAAATAGTTGAAGCTTGTTCTCAGCCAGCAGTGGGGCGAACTTTGTCCTGGTGAGCTGAGCGAGGAAACCTACTCTGCCTCTTAGCTTTCAAACATGCATAAACCAAAAGCTGGGCGAGAAAGATTTCTAGAGAGTGTACTCCAGGTCCTCCCGATTTGGAACTGGAGATGGCTTTCTCTGAGATATTGGAATACTGCCTTCCTTCAATTGTTACACTCCTTCTATTTTACTCAGAGACTGCATCTGAGCAGAATGCTGAAATGAAGCAAGAGTTTCCAAAGCTCAGAGAGATATCACTGGTGTATCATAAGGAAAATGCACCCATTATGTCGTAGTTTTGTTTGTTTGAGGGCCACACCTAGTCATGCTCAGAATTTATTCTTTGCTCTGCAATCAGGGATAACTCCTGGCAGGGTTTGGGGAACCTTATGGGGTACCAGAGATTGAACCAGGGTTGGCTATATGCAAGGCAAGCGTCCGACCTGCTGTACTATCTTTCCAGTCTAAATGCACCCATTTTTGATGCATAGTTTGATGTTTTCTGACAATATATACACTTGGGGGATGACCTCTACAACCTAGATATAGGAGTGGGAGAAATAGCACAGAGGTTATGGTATTTATTTTGCATGTCCCCGACCCTGGTACTATCTCTGGCATCACATATGATTTCCTGAACCATATGTCATATTACCACATGGTCACCACATATGGTGCCACATATATAGTACTTCCAGGGATCATTTCTGAGCACATAGCCAGGAACAATGCTTGGGCATCACCAGATGTAGTCCCCAAACAGAAGCAAATAACAACTTCTCTGTCAACCCTCTATGTTTAGTCCTTTGCAATTACATCTTCACTCCCCTCCCCCACCCCTGGTTCCAGGAAACCTCTGGTCTTGTCTGCCCCTATAGCTTTCTTTTGCCTTTTCTAGAATCTCATATATAAATGGGATCATCTGCTGTATATACTTTGGGGGCAGCTGCTTTTGCCCTGCATACTATTTTTGAGATTAATTTGTGCTGTTGCTTGGGCCAGTATTTCATTCCTTTTTATTGGTGGTTTTATTGTCTCGAGTCAAATGGCTGCGTGGTCAATCTTTTGTTGCGTTGTTTTCAAGGCTTTGGCTATTGCAAAGTTGCTATGTACATTTGTTGTATGTCTTTGTGTGAGTGGATATTTTCATTTTGTGGTAGGGTCAGAGACACTTGTGGGCCAGGCTGGTCCAACTGAGATATACTGCTTGAAGCCTCCTGTCAGACCTTATTCCTGGATTCCCCTTCCAGAACTCCCTAGGCCATTTGTTTTCCTTATCTGGACTCTGGGACTCTCCAGGACACTCCCCACAGAGGCCAGAATCCCTCCCATTTATTTCTCATGAGTTCTTAATTTTCTGTCCATTCCTCCCTAACCCTTTGTCTTCTGCTTTTAACTTTATATGCATTTCAGAGGGAACATTCCATTGTGATATGGGGCTAAAAGAGTGGAAAATATCTGCTTTATCTTTGTTCAGGGCCAAGTTTGTGAGAGTTTGAGCTCTGCTAGGTCTCCCAGTGTGAATAAATCTTGCTTCTAAAGCTTTGTGAGTTCTTCTGAGTCCAATCAGGCTGAAATTCTGCAACATTTCTTTTTTTCTTGTATAATACCGAGAGTGATACCCGGTTTATCTAGGAAATGTATGCTTTACTTTAGAAAAGCTGTCACATAGTACATTTCAAGGCAGCACTAATGCTATTGGTGTTAGCTCAAAGGGACAGGAATGACCAAGACCTAGTGAGAAGGGCTCAAAGATTCCTATAAGGGAGAGCAGGATCCGTTATCTACGGGTAATTTGCCTGCTTGATTAGAGAAGCCCAAATACCTGCTGGTAGATGAGAATAGAAGGGAAGGGGCAGGCAGAGATGTGCTCTGATAAGGATCAATATTTAGAGGTATTGGGATGACAGGAAAGGGGGACTATGGAGACTGGAAAGATTGGAGGGCTGTGGACCCAAGTATTTTTGTTCAGATTCTGGTGTCCTGTGACCAGCTGTTCTTTTTAGGGCCATTTACTTTTCTGCCTCCTCTTGTATCTGTCCACTGTCATCCAGGAGAAGGGAAGGCCAAAAAGAGAAAGCCCCAGTTTCCTTGCTTCTACTCTGTGCTGGGCATTTAAAAACTTATCTCATATAATCCTCATAAAATGTGGTCTGTTGCGGCCGGAGCGATAGTATACAGCTGATAGGGTGCTTGCTTTATACATAGCTGACCTGGGTTCGATCCCTGGCATCCCTGCAGCCTGCCAGAAGTGATTCCTGATTGCAGAGCTGGAGTAAGTCCTGAGTAAGTGCTCCCCCAACCAACCAAAAAAAAAAAAATCAAAAAAGAAAGAAAGAAAAGATTGGTCTCTGTTCTTCCTTCAGATTTTGGGACCTAAAGAGGTTCAATGGTTAGTTAGAGACAGTCATTTAAGGAAAGTGCCAGATGAAATCACCTACTCCTAGGAAAGAACTAGCACACCTGTTGGCAGGAAATGCCCAAGACAGGTGAGCTTTTGCCCTCTGGTATGAGAAGAATCATGTGATGGGGCTGGGGCGCATGAGAGCACATTTCTTTCTCCCAGCCTAGAGGGAAGGCCGGTGTGGGGAGGCTGGGCCCTGAGGGCACTAACTGTTGGTTCTCAACACTTAGGTCTTACGGCAGGATTTTATAAGTTTTTGGCTCTGGTTCCAGCTCGGACTGTGTGACTCAGTCTCAGTTTGGCTCCTTGTCCTTATAAGGTAAAGTCTATCAGGACCTGCGGAGGAATGAGGGAGTTGAAGACGATGGTTAACATTTAAAAATCTTTAGTTCCTGCCCTGTTGTCTGACTGATGCAACCCTGAAGCTGTTGTAGAAACTGCTGCCTCACCTTGCAAAGTCCCTGCAGTTAGACTCTCACAGACAATCCTCTGACCTGTCCATCAGATGCTATCATTTCAAGCATGGCCAGAAGCTTCCTGGGCCCATAGACCACCTCCTAATGACATGGCTCTAAAGAGCGCTAATCCTGGCACCTTTGGATGTGGCCCCCAGACAAACAAACAAAATTCACAAGAGAAAAACCAACAGAACTTTATATGTATATCTCATCTATAATTGGGAGGAAATCAGGAATGAATAACTCAAAAAGGTGTCTGAGATTCTCAGACTTATATAATCTCTTCAACAAGAACAAGAAGTGTAGGGACTAGAGTGGTACTACAGCGGGTAGGGCGTTTTCCTTGCAAGCAGCCAACCTGGGTTCGATTCCCAGCATCCCACATGGTCCCCTGAGCACCGCCAGGAGTAATTCCTGAGTGCAGAGCCAGGAGTCACTCCTATGCATCACCAGGTGTGACCCACAAAGCAAAAAACAAACAAACAAAAAAGAGCAAGAAGTATATCAGGAATAGGCAGGACCAAGAAAAGGGGATTTAGATTTCCAAGACTGAGAAATTGTGTAAAGGTAAATATATAGGGAGAAATGAATAGATTATGCTTTTATAATTTTGTTTTTATTTTGATTTGTTTTTTGGTTTTGGGGTCACACTTGGCAGTGCTCAGGGCTTACTCTTTTTTTTTTTTTTTGGGTCACACCTGGCAATGCACAGGGGTATTCCTGGCTCTGCACTCAGGAATTATTCCTGGTGGTGCTCAGGGGACCATATGGGATGCTGGGAATCGAACCCGGGTCGGCTGCATGCAAGGCAAATGCCCTACTCTCTGTGCTATCACTCCAGTCCCGCTCAGGGCTTACTCTTGGTTCTGAGCTCAGTGATCACTGCTGGCAGGGCTTGGGAACAATACGGGGTGCTGGGGATTGAACTGGGTCAGCTGTGTGCAAGGCAAGCGCCTTAGCTGTTGCACAATCTTTTTGGCCCCAAGAGCATGATTTGTTTCCTGATTCTTATGATGGTGAGTTAGGCTTGGGGGAGAATAGTAAACTGAAGCCCTTACCTTTAGAACTTGGGGCCAGGATAGTTGTTCTTGTCTTGTGTTGATCTTTCTCCCTGCTTCATAGGTCCTCAGTGTCTGAGCTGTGAATGACCATGCAGACTTGACCAGTCCTGTCCTCCCGAACTCACCATGGACAGCCAGGCTGGGCAGCAACACTCCTGCTTTCCAGGAGTTGCCACTTCTCCAATCCCTGGCTCCCCACACCCCCGCTGGGGAAGTGCTCAGGGGACTATATTGTACTTGGGATCAAAGCCAGGGGCTCCTGCATGCAAAAGCCATGCCCCAACCCTTTGAGCCAGCTCACTAGTTCAAGACTCAATATTTTATTTTTATAAAATTTATTATTATTACTTTTTTATTAGCGAATCACCGTGAGGATACTGTTACAGATTTACATATTTTCGTGCTTGTGTTTCAGTCATACAATGCTGGAGTACCCATCCCTCCACCAGTGCCCATTCTCCACCACCGATGATCCCAGTATCCCTCCCACCCCCCAATCCCATCCCTCCCCACCCCACCCTGCCTCTGTGGCAGGGCATTCCCTTTTGCTCTCTCTCTCCTTTTGGGTGTTGTGGTTTGCAATAGTGGTATTGAGGACTCAATATTTCCTCCTCTTCCTCCTCCTCCTCCTCCTCCTCTTCTTCTTCTTCTTCTTCCTCTTCTTCTTCCTCTTCTTCTTCTTCTTCTTCCTCTTCTTCTTATTCTTCTTCCTCTTCCTCTTCCTCTTCTTCTTCTTCTTCCTCTTCTTCTTCTTCTTCCTCTTCTTCTTCTTCCTTTTCTTCTTCTTCCTCTTCCTCTTCCTCTTCTTCTTCTTCTTCTTCTTCCTCTTCTTCTTCTTCTTCTTCCTCTTCTTCTTCTTCTTCCTCTTCTTCTTCTTCCTCTTCCTCTTCTTCTTCTTCCTCTTCTTCTTCTTCTTCCTCTTCTTCTTCTTCTTCTTCCTCTTCTTCTTCTTCTTCTTCTTCCTCCTCTTCCTCTTCCTCTTCTTCTTCTTCCTCTTCTTCTTCTTCTTCTTCTTCCTCTTCTTCTTCTTCTTCTTCCTCTTCTTCTTCTTCTTCTTCCTCCTCTTCCTCTTCCTCTTCTTCTTCTTCCTCTTCTTCTTCTTCTTCTTCTTCTTCCTCTTCTTCTTCTTCTTCTTCTTCTTCTTCTTCTTCTTCTTCTTCTTCTTCTTCTTCTTCTTCTTCTTCTTCTTCTTCTTCTTCTTCTCCTCCTCCCTCTTCTCCTCCCCTCCTCCCCCTCCCCTTCCCTTCCTTTGTCCTCCTCTCCCTCCTCATCTTCCTCTTCCTCCTCCTCCTTCTTCTGTGGCATGTCTTAAACTCTACTATCATATCTGGGGTGACATGTTCTGATATTCTTCTACTTTCCCCTTAAATTCCTCTCCCATTTGCAGCTGCTACACTTGTAAAATATACCCAAAAGAAATTATGAGGTGGGCTGGAGGGATAGTACAGCAGGTAGGGCATTTGTCTTGCAAACAGCCAACCTGGGTTCAAACCTGGGCTTCCCATCACTCTGAGCACTGCCATGAGTAACTCCTGAGTGCAGCCAGGAATAACCCCTGAGCATCGTTGGTGTGACTATCCCCCTCAAAAAAAGAAATTGCCAGCTGAATTCAAAATTAAAAATCAGCCTCAAAATTAAAAAATCTTCTGGGTAGGGGTTGTCGAGAGTATACAGAATGTTCCCTATTATCTTGTCCTTCAGATAATGTGTACAGAAATCTTTGTTTAGATTTTCAGATACAACAACTACGCATGCCTGTGGGGACCAGCCCACAGGGGAATTTATTGATCTCTCTGGCGCCTACCAGCCTACAACCCAACCCACCCTTTCTAAAAATATACTTCCTAATTCTTTTCCTATAGAGCTGCTTTGTGTGTGTGTGTGTGTGTGTGTGTGTGTGAGAGAGAGAGAGAGAGAGAGAGAGAGAGAGAGAGAGAGAGAGAGAGAGAGAGCAGACAGATAAGTGGGTTCTCTAGGAGTTCACTGCCTTCCCACTTATCAAATAAAGCTTTAAAATTTTTTTTTGAGGAGGAACATTGGGCAATGCTCAGGCTGACTCCTGGTTCTGACCTAGGGATCACTCCTGGTGGGCTTGGTGGACCATATGCACTGACAGGGCTCAAACCCAGGTCAGCTGCATGAAAGGCAAGAGCCCTACCTGCTGTACTAACTCTTTAGCCCCACCCCACCCCCTCGTTTGGCTGCTTTTTAATGATGGGAAGATTGCAGGACTAAAGTCTGTCATTGAATATCACTGTCAAATAATCGCTCGCTCCTTGGTCTGAGCTGTTTCGTGCCATTGACCTTGGAGCACCAGGGGAAATCATCTAAAATTTGCTCTCATTTGTAAATTGAACTTTCCTGGGTGTATTGAATGTAGTGGTGGGGTGGGCTGGACTGTGGGCAGCAGGGGCGGAGCCACGAAAGCTCAATGTAGGTGACACTGTGATCCAGAGCTAGGTAACAATGGGGACAAAGAAATGGGACTGCTCTAGCTTGGATATATGACTTGGGGGGCATTTTGCAGTGGCACCCCACACGGGGGAGGCTGAGCTGCAACCTCATGATGGTGGCTCACAATTTCCTTGGGGAACAACAGTGCTCTTGGGGTAACAGTAGGGAGACTTGCAGCCTCTGGAGCTCAAGCCATGGCAAAAGTGGAGTTCTGCCCCCTGGCCACACCAACTGGGTGAATAGTGGAGTCAGATACAAATGGCAAGGGGCGGGGGTCTGGTGGCAGGAAAGAGGCTGGCAAGCAAGGTCAAGGTCAAGGTCAAGGGTCCACCAGGATGGACATCTGGGGTGAAGGGGAATAAGAACTCTTGGTGGGTTCTTGCTGATCCCTGCATGACTCTAGCAGCCCTAGATGGTGTCCCTGGAACGCCTCCATCCCTCTGTGTGGAGCAGCTTAGAGGGTTTACTGTTCCTTTCAGCCAGTGCCTCACAAAGGCCTCTGGCTTCCCTTTCTTACAGTAGTTACAAAAAGGGCCATGATTACTTCCTCTGTCCTGGAGATGCACGCATGTCTCCTACAAGTCAGGAGTGCCTTTCCAAGGACCTGAGAGCCTTTTCTTAGAAATGTGACCTTTGCGAGGACAGGGCCTCAGTCCTTAGCCTGTCAACTCCCTCACTCTCCTTGGAAAACACCCAGGCCTCTCTGAGCGAGCTGAAAGGGAGCTCAGTTCTGTCCCTCCTGTAAGAGCTACCAAGACTGTTGCTGATTTAGCGGCCACTCAGCTCTGTTTTTCTTTGACAGTCATTCAGGAGTTGGCAGTAGCTCTGGTGCCTCAGAGGAGCTCTGGGCGTCCGGGTCACTGGGGTGATGACAGCCACAGAGGAATGTCTGATTCTTTGGGGCAGGAGTGACTTAGACAGCATTTCAGGGTCCACAGGAGTAGCTACAGGGACACACGGGGCTTTGGTCCAAGAGGCAGCAAAAGGTATGGCCTGGAGTAGATGGCTTAGGCCTCAGCACCTGCGAGACACGGCTCGGCAGCCTCTGGAGACATATAAAGTGGGGATCAGAAGCACGGTGAGAGTGCTACCCCGTCACCTGTCAGCAGTTGGGATCAGGGTCATTTTTCCTTTGGATGGCACCTTATTCATGTACACCAATCACAGAAGTGATCCTCGGTGTGCTGTTGTTATCATTCTTGGAGTGTCCTGTTTATGCATGAGTCCTTCACTGGGATCATCTCTGGAGGTGGTCATAAAATGAAAACTATTTTATTTTCCCAGCAGGAGGAAAAATTTTTTTCCCTTTTGATAAAAGGGGGCGGGGGAAGGAGGGATACGATTAAGAAAATTCAAGCAAATTAAAAATGATTTGGAAGAATCACCTTGTGCTTGATAAGTAAGTGATGATCTTTTCAGGGTGGAAATTAGAGAAGTCTGGTCATGGGGGTAGAAATCTGGAAACAGGGTGTAAGACTGAGCATGCAGGACAAAAAGAAGCTTTCCTGATTATCTTTCGGGTGACCAAGAGTGATAATTTCTTGGGGCTGGAGCGATAGCACGGCTGGTAGGGCGTTTGCCTTGCATGCGGCTGACACGGGTTCAATTTCTAGCGTCCCATATGGTCCCCTGAGCACCGCCAGGAGTGATTCCTGAGTGCATGAGCCAGGAGTAACCCCCGTACATTGCCTGTGTGACCCAAAAATTAAAAAAAAAAAGAGTGATAATTTCCAAGCACATTTTGAGTGATAATTCAGCATTTATATGTGAGCTAAACATTTGGTGTTTGATGGTTCTGGTCTTTCATATTTTGGCCTTGTGATGAAGCTTCTGTTCCAGATGTTTATCTCCCAGATATATAAGAGTGAGACTCATGTTAATGAAGTGGGGTACCCCCAAATAAATAGTATTTAGTGGGCACAAGAGTTTCAGTTAGATGAATTTATCTACCCTCTAACCCATTTTCACACTGAGCCTTTTATTCTTAGAAGTTAAAATATATTTAGGGCTGAATGAAAGAAGCAAGATCAAAAAGTATCTCTGTATGATGTAAAGTTCAAGAGCGGGTAGAAATGAAGGGCAGGTAGTTGTATGCTGCATGACTGTAAAAATCAGAATCGTGATCACTTCAGAAGAGACTTGACTGGCAGTTCTGGGTTGATCAAAACGTCCTACATTTTGTTTGAAGCACTGCCATTATTATAGCTTTACAGCTTGTCAAAAATGTATCAAACCTATGCCTGTCATTTTTTCTTCATGAAGGTGATAATTCAACAATAATTTTTAAAAGTTTAAAAATATACAGTGATTTCCAGTTGATCCCTAATATTGCATGGTCTCCTGAGACCCTCCAGAACTAATCCCAAGCATAGACCTGGGAGTGGTCCTGATTACTATTGGGGGTGAGTTCTCCTCTCCAGAAAGTAAGACACAATAATTCTCCAGACTGTAGATGGTGAGTGAACTGATCCCTTACATCAACCCTGGAGAAACTATGGAGAGCAGAAGGAAGCAGATTCTAGAAACTAGAAAATAATGATGGGCCACCCTGCTCTTGGCCTCTCCACTTGTACTCCTGATGGAGGTTGTCTTGAACCTGTATGTTGGGGGTCAGTGACTCAGCCTAGGGTAGGGGCCAAGGTGGGAGTAGAGGTGGGTCTGGAGGAAGTCACATTGCTGCTGCTGCTGGTGTGTGTGTGTGTGTGTGTGTGTGTGTGTGTGTGTGTTGGGGGTGGGTGGGTAGGTTTCTAGATTTATTTGCGCTCAAATAGATCTAGAAATCTTGTGTTTTCTTGGGTTTGTTTGATTTGCTATTCTATCAGCCATGGCCTGAGATGTCTAAAGACGAATCTTTACCTTCCTTAAGGAGTCGGAACCTGAAGGGTGACATTGCAATATAAGAACCCTACAAAGAGAAAATAGGAACATTATTTCCTCCTCTTTCTGCCAAACTTGCGGCTATAGAATCAGAGACTGGGGTGAGAGAGAGAGAGAGGAAGAGTATAGGGCAAGGTATTGCTTTGCAATGCAGACAGTCCAGTTCAATCTCCCGAACAATGTCAGGGTCATGCCTGAGGAACAGAGCCAGGAATAACCCCCAAGTATCTTTGTGTATGGCCCCTCCCTCTACCCCCAAATAGGTAGACTGCCTTCTCCCCACGTTTCTTCTCTCTCCAGGGCTGGATGAGACCTTGAGAGGTAGAGGCATTCCAAGTGTGGCAGTCTTAGGGAACCATCCACAGTGATCTGGGTTTCCTTGGACTGGAGGTATCCCCTCTCTGGATCATGCTCACTTCTCTCTCCTTACATTGCTTGTAGAAATTCAGGCTGAAGTTTCAACTCTTCTTGCAACATCCAAACATATTAGCTGGTAGGTTTGACTCTGATGGCTTGGAGACGGAAGTTTTTCCATCTTATCAGTCTCCCTTTGTATTTCATTTCTGTTTGTTTTGATTGACTAGACACACGCCTTTCCCATACTGTTCACTTTGCTTTTTTGTGCTTTAAAACAGCTTTCACTGTGACAGTTGTCTCCATGCAATTACAATCATTTATCTGTCATTTTTCTCAACACTTTCAGCCTAGATATTATTTCTATGTCATTTATTTTATACTTGTTTTCCTCTTAGTAGCACTTTTCAAGATTCTCATTGGCTTTAGCATTGGCTGTGGGGGGTTGATCATGTGTGAAAAAGTATTTGAGCACAATGGCAGCTGGGCACAGAAATGGATCTCATACCGTTTATTAGAGCAATGCCATCTGTTGGTGGGAGGAAGCATCAACATTCTTTTATTTCCCTGGAATTTTGTTTGGTTTTGTTTGGGGTCTCATTATTTTATTAAAAAAAAAAAAATGAGGCCTCCATAACCGTGCCACTGGACTCTGTGCCAGGCTGTTTTCACTTGGGGCGCCCCAGAAGTGGGTGGGTGAGAGCTCTCCCTGCCCCAAGGGACCCAGCCTCGGCAGCTGACTTCCACAACCCAACTGCCGCTTTGCTCCAGGCCGCTTTCCACATGCTAGGGCTGAGTTTCAAGTATGAGTGAACATTTTCCTAAACCACACGGCTGCAAAAGTGGCCACACGACACATCATAAGACACTCCCTACTCATTTTCCATAACTACCATGCCATATTTGATTGGAGGCAAGATGGCGCAAATGCTGCCCGAACCCCTCACGCTCTCCAGAACCTGGCTCGCCATCTTGCCTTAGACAACACACAGCTCAGCACGCTAGGCATGGAACTCTATGAATGATCCCTGCTGGAACTCTACTCATGATTCCTGAGGGACATTGCCAGCTGTTTTGCAAGATTCGGACAGAATCGCATTGGTGGGGCATGAAGAAACTACTGTGGTGGCTGCAGCATTGCCGCCTGCCCTGGCCAGGCCAAGTTGCAGCGCTGTCAGACATAGAGCTGTGGTGGCAGTGCGCGCAGTGGCTTACCCACTGTGGGGTGCTGTTAGCCAACCACCAGGTGACCTGGGACTCGGCACAGGCATTGGACCTGGCACAGACCCTCCATGATAGGGTCCTGTTCTGCCAGCTGCTCAACAACCTCCGGGCACACTCTATCAACCTCAAGGAGATCAACCTGAGGCCTCAGATGTCCCAGGTGCTTCCCAGATTCACAGGCAGGTACATGTTTGTCAATGTTTAGATTGTTACAACATGCCAGTTGACCAAAAACTTACATTAAGTAGACTGAGAACACCTGTAAAGGCTATTAGAGGTCACCCCAAAAGCCTCCATCCCTCTCAGAGAGCCCCCAGCAAGCCACTGAGAGTATCCTGCCAGCACGGCAGAGCCTGGCAAGCTACCTGTGGCATACTCAATATGCCAAAAACAGTAATAATGACGGTCCTCATTCCCCTGATTCTGAAAGATCCCCCAGTATGCCAGCGGGCTACATTAGCATGTGACAGGGATGAACGGAGATGTTACTGGTGTCCACTTGAGCAAATCGATGAACAGGATGACAGTGATACAATGATTATTTGGGGACCACACCTGGCGATGCTCAGGGGACCATATTGGATGCCAGGGATCAAACCTGGGTTGGCCACATGCAAGGCAAATGCCCTACCACTGTACTATAGCTCCTTTCTCTCCTGGAGTTTTTAATTTCTGTGAAACTCTAGACACAGGCCAAGAGACAGTACAATAGGTAGGGCACTTGCTTTGCACACAGCCAACTCTGTAGATTTCTGGCACTGCATATGGTTCCCTGAGCACTGCCAGGAGTAATAGAATCAGAAGTAAATGCTGAGTATGACTGGTTGTGGCCTCCAAACCATAACAACAACAAAAGAAAAAACCCTCAAATGTAAGTGGAATTTAAAGAAGCCTTAGTCAAATATTATTCTAGCCTTTAAAATCACTTCAATGTGTTGGGCTGGAGAGATAGCACAGAGGGTAGGGCGTTTACCTTGCACGCGGCCGACCTAGGTTCAGTTCCCAGCATCCCATATGGTCCCCTGAGCACTGCCAGGGGTAATTCCTGAGTGCAGATCCAGGAGTAACCCCTGAGCATCTCCGGGTGTCACCCAAAAAGCAAAAAATAAAATAAAATCACTTCAATGTGTTGAATAAGTTCTTTCTCTTGACAAATGTTCTACTGCCATGCAACATCCCTGTCCATCATCTTTTAACATTATTGTTGGTGAGCTACAAGTTTGTTCACTCAACCTTTTGTTGTGACTGTGATGACTTGGAGTTGTACACAGTGGGTTGCAGAAGTCACACACTGACTTGCAGTGCCACTAGCATTACACTTAACAGATAGCATGGTGGCCTCTGGTCTGTGAGGCAGCAGATTTACCCCTGAGATTTCCCTGGGCCCCAATTACTGTCTTTTGGTCCAACCAAACTGTCTCCTTTTTTTTGGGGGGGGGAGGTTCTTTTTTGGGTCACACCCAGCATGCTCAGGTGTTACTTCTGGCTCTGCACTCAAGAATTACTCATGGTAGTGCTCAGGGGACCATATGAGATGCAGGGGATCAAATCCAGATTGGCAACATACAAGACAAACTTCCTATCTGCTGTACTATTGTTCTGGCTCCTTGTATTTTTATTTTTATTTTTTTGAATAGGGCTGGAGCAATAGCACAGTGGGTAGGGCGTTCGCCTTGCATGTGGCTAACCTGGGTTCGATTCCTCCACCATTCTCACAGAGCCTGGCAAGCTACCTGTGGCATATTCGATATGCCAAAAAACAGTAACAATGCTCACAATGAGTCTCACAATGGCATATGGTTACTGGTGACCGCTCAAGCAAATCAATGAGCAACGGGATGACAGTGACAGTGATTTTTTTGAATGGGAGTAGGGCATATTTAGCGGTGCTCAGGGGGCTATTCCTGGCTCTGCGCACAGAAGTAGCAGCTGGTGATGCTTAGTAGGCCAGATGTAACTCTTGGGACTTGAACCAGGGTTGGCTACATGCTAGGCAAGAGCTTGAGCCCCTGTAATATCTTTGCAGATGGCTCCTTGAGCATGGACAGGAGTGTTCCCTGAGGGAATCTCTGCATCGACCCCCCTCCCCCCACCTTCTTATGTTCTCTGTGATGAGCGGCTGAGAATACGTATTTCTGTTCGACCAGCTAGGTGCTGATTTAACTAAGCTGAGAGAAGATACGAGAAGGAGGCAGCAGAGACGGAGAAGCAAAGGGACATGTTTTTTCCAGTTCCTGTCCTGCCTCCAGGGGTAGCTTCCCAGCACCAGCTCTACACCCAGGCCTGGCAGCTCCTTCCTGGAGCAGCTGCTGAGTTGGCTGTGCAGTGTTTCTGCACTTGCAAAAGAAGTGTCACTGCACCCATCACCACCTGCTACAGCACCAATCCAAGCAGTGGCTCCTGCTTGGAGGCCTTATTTCGAGTTCTGTAGCCTCTTCTTCTCAGCTTCTCAATTTAATCTATCTTTTCATTTATTTATTTATTTTTGGCTCTTTGAAACATCCCCGAGGGCTCACTCCTGACTCCTGGAGGACTCTGGGGACCCACCCCAGGCAAATTACTTATCCGCTATATTATCTTTCAAGTCCCATTTCTTTTAATTTTTATTAAGATACCATGATTTAAAAAGTTGTTCTTAATAGAGCTGCTGTAGGCATACAATGTTTCAACACTAATCCCACCATCATTGTCTCCCTACCTCCATTAATGTCCCAGGTTCCCTCCCAGCCCCCAACCTGCCCCTTTGGCAGGTATACGACAACTTTATTTCATATTATTTGCTCCAACAAAACTTAAAGGAATGGAAATTGAAACTATTAGAAAATAAATCAATAAAAGTCAATTTGTGATGATTGATTGCTAAGTGATTTTAACTTAGCAATACTTTAATATATATTTATATATCATATATAAATAAGAGATTAATTCAGTATTGAAAATGTTTAAAATCCCTTAGCAAGCTAAGAGTAAACATACCTTTCTTAATCTAGTAGAGGGCAACCATATACACCATAAGTGAGTACCACATTCAATGCCACATGTTGGGAGAGCTTCCCAATATTAAAAGTTTCAACCTCTTCTATGCTCCCCTAGGTTTAGGGTGGTAGCTGCATCCAGCAGGCACTACCTACCTTGCTACCTCACTAGCATTTTATTTTATTTATTTATTAATTTTTTTTTATTTTATTGAATCACCATGAAAAAAGTTACAAAGCTTTTAGGTTTAAGTCTCAGTCATATAATGATCAAACCCCCATCCCTTCACCAGTGCACATGTTCCACCACCAAGAACCCCAATATACCCCCCCACCACCACCCTCCCCCACCTGAGTGGCTAATGATCTTCACTTTGTTCTCTCTATACTTTGAATACTTTCAATATTTCAACAGAGAACTCACTATTGTTATTTGGAATTTCCCCCCAACAGTCAAACTTGCTGAAAAGGCATCATTTGATCATTTGTTTTCCATTGCTGAGAATGAAGATTATATGAGCTTGCACGGCCGCAATAGTGGCTGCGTGGTTTTCAATTTCTGATATTTTAGCTCAGTTCACAGTCTAGATGCATTTCTATAAGGAGTCGCTGGGTGCCAAAATGGGTTAGTAGAGCTCCCGGATCATAGTCTTTAAGCAGCAGAGGGGCCGTTTTTGTGCGAGGCTGTTCAGGATCTCATCTGGGCGGAGAGCGTGCCGGTAACACCCCCATCCCATGATCTCCTGAGAGCCATGTCACTGCTCATACCTCTCATACCTCTGGGTTGTGGGTTCTAGAAGATGGCGGATACTATGTGGGCGCCGCTGCTGCCACTGCCGGCTGCCATCTCCCGCGTAGAAAGAGAGGGTTGAGAGAGAAAATCCCTTCTCTTCCCCACGCGGCATAGGGTTGTAGCTCAGTTCACAGTCTAGATGCACTTCTATAAGAAGCCACTGGGTGCCAAAATGGGTTAGTAGACCTCCCGGCTCATAGTCTTTAAGGAGCCCTCACGAGCATTTTAGTATTCTCTTTTCCTTCTTGGTTACCCAGTAAGCCATTTTATACCTAGTTATGGGTACTTTTTTTTTTTTTTGGTTTGGTTTGTTTCTTCTTTTTTTCGATTCCCAGCATCCCATATAGTCCCCTGAGCACTGCTAGGAGTAATTCCTGAGTGCAGAGGCAGGAGTAACCCCTGTGTATAGCCAGGTGTGACACAAAAAAGAAAAAATTCTTTTTGAGATCTTATTGCTGATTTTTTTTTACAGAGTTGTAAATGAAGCAGGCAGGTAGATTAGGGAAGCCCCCTCCCCCCCATGGTCATGGAATTCCTGGAGGTAGTAAAACCACCTAGTCCTCAGGTCCTCGGGACCCACCATAAGGTTACATCAACTAAGACCTGATAAGACTTCTTTACCTGTAGCTAGCTGGACTGGAGTGATAGCACAGCAGGTAGGACATTTGTCTTGCACATAGCCGACCTGAGTTTGATTCCTCCGTCCCTTTCGGAGAGCCCAGCAAGCTACTGAGAGTATTCCGCCTGCACGGCAGAGCCTGGCAAGCTACCTGTGGCATATTGGATATGCCAAAAACAGTAACAACAAGTCTTACCATGGAGATGTTACTGGTGCCCGCTCAAGCAAATCGATGAACAACGGGACGACACTGCTACAGTGCTACAGCTAGTCCAGACCAGAGAAGCCTGGACCCACCCTCCAAGAGAAGATCCAGCAAGAACAAAGGTCAAGTACAGGAGTTTCAAAGAAGACCATCCCAACTCTACCCCTCTTGGCAATCACCCTATTAATGAGCTTTTAGTTAGCTAGAAGTCCCACATAGGACAGCTTGGGAAAAACCCTAAAAAAAACAACTTGAACAAAAGAAGGGTGTGCATACATTGTCCAAGCCCATGTGCTGTTTGTGCCCAAGTGGCCGAGTACAATAGTCACCTATATCTCCCTTCTTGAGATGTGTACTGGGGCTCTCTCCACCTTTGGAGAAGCCTGTGTTCTCTTGAGTGCATTACTCACTCTGTTTCTCTTTCCCCTTCTCCTTTATAAAAGCCTCCAAATAAAATCTGTTATTACTTCACTGCTCATCAAGTGGGTGGGCATCAGGTGTAGTTTGATGGCCACCTAGAGGGGTTGGCAGGGCTCTCATCCATGTCATGCAGGGGCTCATCACAGACTTCATCAGTCCTTCCCAGCTGATCCCAGGGTGGCAGAGGTGTATCAGGAGAAAGTGACCCTCTTTCTCCTCTCTGCCTCACATACGTCACCTGTGGGAGCCCACCAAGCACGGTCAGAGACTTCAGGGATGGTTTAGTCTGAAAATATATCACTATTAGCGTCACAGGTCATGAAGTTGCTTCTTTACACTTTGGCTTTCCGGCAATAAATGAAATTCCAGAGTGCATTTGGTCAATGGGTGTGTGTGTGTGTGTGTGTGTGTGTGTGTGTGTGTGTGTGTGTGTGTGAGAGAGAGAGAGAGAGAGAGAGAGAGAGTGTATGCACGCGTTCGAGAACGAGTGTGTGCACAAGCACATGTGTTTGTGTTTTGATTGTATGTGTATGTCTATGTTTGTATGTGTATAGTTTTGACTCATAGTGATGTTGCCCAGAGAGATGTTTGGCACATTATGATTCATTTCTTGTGTCATTATATCTACTAACTACTTCAGGAAGCGTGTCTGGTCCCGTGAGTCTGTGTGAAATAGGCATCTTATTAGAGATTGATTCATGTACTGTTAAGAGACTGCAGGCCCAAAATGGAGTCACTTAGGCAACCCCCTAGATTAGTAAACCAAGACCTCGTTCTTTTCCTTTTTTGATTTTTGGGCAACACCTGGAGGGTACTCATGGCTTACTCCTGGTTCTGCATTCAGGGGTCATTCCTGGCAGGCTCGAGGGATCAGATGGTGTGCCAGGGATCAAACCTGGATTGGCTGCACTCAAGGCAAGAGCCCTATCTGCTGTTCTATGGCTCTGGTGGTCCCAAGACTTGATTCTTAGCTTTCATTTTCAGCATCTCCCAACAATATTCTCTTAAACTAACCAATATGGTCAGTACCAATGAATTAATCTGTTTGATATACCCGCTGTGGTCCCCAAAGGAAGGTGACCTATTGTGAACAATAGCTCTTTGCTATTGTAACTCCTACCTATAAAAAGAGTCTCACTTGTACGGAATTCTGAGGAATTCCTTTTTATCTACTAGATAGAATGCTTCTAGATTCATGCATTGTTTAACAAAGCCACTGTAATCTTTAAAGTTTACTCTGTTGAATTGTGCTTTGTAACGGTGCTTGCACCATGAAAGCCCTGGTATTTTATAAGATCAGGCAAACAAGGTCAGGTCTTTCTCAGAATGAATCAGAAATTTTCCTTTGTTGGTTTTCAAAGGAAATCTGCCCACAAGGGCTGTAAGTGGAGGACAGTGGACCGGGACACATGGAATCGCTCTGTGATGCTATGGATAAAAGTTTTGGTTTTGTTGCTCTGCCACTTAAGGAGTGGCTTTGTCCTCAGGTGGCAATG
Organism: Sorex araneus; assembly: GCF_027595985.1. Lineage (NCBI taxonomy): Eukaryota > Metazoa > Chordata > Mammalia > Eulipotyphla > Soricidae > Sorex > Sorex araneus. Next base: position 50,663,269 of record NC_073306.1, on the reverse strand, counting down.
ACTTCTTGTCATGCACTCAAGGGAATTTAAGCTCTGTTGGATATTGGTTGCCATCATTTGCAATTGGCCAGTCACTTTGCTCCTAACACTCCCCTATACTGTTCTCAACTTTAATCATCACGGTTTCCTCATTGAGCCTGCCCATGTCCATACCTTGCTCTTTCTTCTGTTCCCCTAAGAATGTCTTTATTTTGTTTTTTGAGCTACATCTGTGGTGCTCAGAGTTTACTCCTGGGTTTGCACTCATGAATTACTCCTGGCAGTGCTCAGGGACCATACAGGATGCCAGAGTCAAATCTGGGTTGGCCGTGTGCAAGACAAGTGCCCTACCCACTGTACTACGGAGGATGTCTCTTTGTTTTGTTTTGATTTGTTTTGGGGTCATACCCAGCAGTGTTCAGGGATCACTCCAAGTGGTGCATGAGGGGACCATATATGGTGCAGAGATTGAACCTGGGTCAGCCGTGTGCAAGGCAAATGCCTTACCTGCTATACTATCTCTCTAGCCTCCAGATTTCAATTAATTAATTAATTAATTATTATTATTTTTGCACCATGCCTGGCTGTGCTCAGGAATTACTTCTGCCTCTGCCCTCAGGAACCATTCCTGACAGGGCTTAGAGGATCATATGGGGTGCTGGGGAATCAAACCCAGGTCAACCACATGTTAAGGCAAGCACCCTACTTACTGTACTATCTTTCTAGGCCTCCAAGATAATGTTTTAAAGCAGCTATTAAAAATATGTTCTTTTCTATAAGGGAAATATATTTTTAATAAAAGTGATAGGAAATTTCATGGGAAAATTAAAACTATTTAAAAAAAAGAATCAAATGGAAATTCTAAAACTATAAAATGTGAATCAACAAAGGTCCCGAGATATACTTAAGTCTCAAAGAATCATAAAAATAAAGACATCAGGGGCTACTGTCAAGTGAGGTACAGAAGCTGAACAAGTAGGGCCCGGACACTAAGTGGCTGGCTTGACAGATAAGGGATGGAAGTCTAAGGAGGCTTTAAAAACATTTAAGTTGGGTGGTGGAACACTGCATGACTGAAACCCAATTATGAGCAGCTTTGCAATGTTCTATCTCATGGTGATTCAATAAAATAAAAAGTTTAATAAAACAAACATTTATGTTGGTGCCAGAGATAGAACAGTGAGTAGGGCATTTGACGTGCATGTGGTCGACCTAGGTTCGATCCCTGGCATGCACCCCATAAGATCCCACCAGGAATGATCCCTGACTATGGGCCCCAAAATCAAATAAATAAAAATAAAATTATATATTTATAATAAATTAAAAAATTTAAGTTCGGGCTGGAGCCATAGTAGAATGGGTAGGGCATTGCCTTGTATGCAGTCTACCTGGGTCCCATCCCCAGCATCTCATATGGTCCCCCAAGCACTGCCAGGAGTATATGTCTGAATGCAGAGCCAAGAGTAACCCTTGAGTACTGCTAGGTATGGCCCCCAAACCAACTAGCAAACCAAACAATAAAACCCCCAAATTTCAGTTTAGGGCTAGAGAGCCAGCATAGATTAAAGCACTTGCCTTGAAATATTGATGAAAAGCAATATAGAATAAATTATTGAGGGCCTGCTATGAGGGCAGGCTTAAGGGGTATCACTGTATCACTGTATCGCTATCATCCCGTTGCTCATCCATTTGCTCAAGTGGGCATCAGTAACGTCTTCACTGTGAGACTTGAAGTTACTGTTTTTGGCATATGAATACACCATGGGTAGCTTGCCAGGCTCTGCCTTGCGGGCGGGATACTCTCTGTAGCTTGCCGGGCTCTCTGAGAGGGATGGAGGAATCGAACCCAGGTTGGCCAGGTACAAGGCAAGCGCCCTACCCACTATGCTATCGCCCCAGCCCATCATGCTGAATAAACCAGTCAAAAGGAGAAAGACATACATAGAATGATTGTACTCATCTGTGGGATATAAAAAAAAAGCATAATGAGACTAATACCCCAGGAGAGTAAAAACAAGGGCCAGAAGAACTGGACCATGAATGGAAGCTGCCACAAATGGAAGGGCCGAGAGAGGGCAGTTAGGATAGAGAAGGGACCAGTATAACAATGATAGTTGGAAATGATCACTCTTGACAAGAGCTGAGTGCTGAAAGTAAGTAAAGGGATAGACATGATAACCTCTCAGTACATTGCAAACCCGAGGGGCTCTCGCTTCAGGCTTAAAGGGTGGTTGGGAAAATTGGAGACAATGGTGGAGGGAAGGTGTAATGGTGGGATTGGTGTTGGAATAATGAATGCCTATAGCACGTCATAATGAACAACTTTGTAAACCACAGTGCTCATATAAAATTTAAGTCACTGTCACTATCATCCCGTTGCTCATTGATTTGTTCGAGCGGGCACCAGTAACGTCTCTCATTGTGAGACTTACTTGTTACTGTTTTTGGCATATCCAATACACCACGTGTAGCTTGCCAGGCTCTGCCATGCAGGCGCAATACTTTCGGTAGCTTGCCGGGCTCTCAGAGAGGGGCGGAGGACTCGAACACGGGTCAGCTGCATGAAAGGCGAACGCTCTACCGCTGTGCTATCACTCCAGCCCATAAAATTTAAGTAAAAAAAATAATAAAGCACTTGCCTTACACACAGTCAACCAGGGTTCAAACCCTGACCCATTATAGTCTGTAGTCCAGTTTAAAAACAGCTGTAGTCCATCAAAACTCAGCCACCACAAAAATTCAGAATGTATAGATGACATTTTCCTCTTCTAAGTTGTCCAGGCTCATATGCTGCCAGAAGTGAAATAACTCCTAAATACACAGGTGATGAATTAACTTTCACCTCCCAGCACTGTCTACCAGCTTCCCCACTTTTCCTGTGCATTATCTGTTTTCAATAGATAATTGAAATAATAATTATTTAATAATAATTATTAATAATAATATAATAATTATAATTATAATATAATAATATAATATAATAATTATAATATATTATAATTGCCCAGGAATTCATCTTCTCGAATCTATCCTCAAGAACTTTTCAAAGATGTGGCCAAGATTTGTAAAGTAGGATGGCCAACCCAGTATTACAAATGGTCAAAAAACAGTTGAAAATGATTTCTGGCAATATAGGAATAACAATACAGGCGAGGCACACATAGGCTTCGGAATACATTTTGGAGAGAAAATGCTTCTGATTTCATGGCATATGCAAAATCCAGAATGTAAAATTCCATGGAGGATTTCTGAACTCTGTTAAGACAAGCAGGAAGCAAGACCAAAAAATGTTAAGTGGTGTGTGAGTCAGAATTGTTCTCAGCGCCAAGGACCTGCCCACCTGGCATCCAACGCTTCGAACACAGATGGGGGTTATGGAACTCTGGAAAGTCAACTGGGGGTCGAAGGGCTCTGGTGCAGTGTGGTGTTAGCAGGGCCACACATCTGGAAGCCTCTTTTCCTTAAGACTCCAGTAGGCTGTGTGGCTGGTTCCAGGCTCCATTTCATGCCTGGGCAGGAGGGAGGTGAGTGGGAACATCAGGAACGTCAAGAGACAACCAAGGTGCCCCAGCAGATTTCTACTGAGAACTCTGGGTCAGAGCATGTCATCTGGCTGCCTGTGAAGGCTCTGGGTAAGTGGAGGTTGCCTCCCCGCCAGAGAGTGGAGGTGGCCATGGCAAAGGGGCTGGACTACAAGGTGAGATCTTAAATTGTGTCTTCTACTGAGATGCTTCTGGATATATTTATTTAAAAAATCATTTTGCCTTTTCCAATTTTTCCACAAATATTTAAAACTAAATAAAAATAATACAACAGGGACTGGAGCAATAGCACAGCAGGTAGGGCATTTGCCTTGCATGCGGCCGACCCAGGTTTGATTCCCAGCATCTCATATGGTCCGCTGAGCACCACCGGGGTGATTCCTGAGTGCAGAGCCAGGAGTAACCCCTGTGCATCTCCAGGTGTGATCCAAAAACCAACCAACCAAACAAAATCCTTTGTGAGCTGGTGGGCTCACTATCACCCCCTTGCCCCCCAGAAATGTGCAGAGAGAACTGTAGGATTCTATGGGCTTGACTGACCCTAATACTTTCCTCAGTAGATGGCCATACTCTCCCCCTTCCCAGGCACTAACAGGAATGGGGGAGGTGGGAATCTGTCACTGGTTTTGCTCCTCTGAGGGTCCTGTGTTCATTGGCAAGTTGCCCTTCTCAAATTCTTACTGCACTTTTCCCATAGAAGAGATGCAAAAGGGTTAAATATTCCAATTATGTCACACACTGAGTAAAGTCGAGTACAAGACTTGGATTTTATATGTAGCTATCACATCTAAGTTTAGTAAAGGCTGTGCTGAATGCAGAGCCAGTGAATCACTGGTTATGTGTAATTGTTTTTCACACTGCTGCCATTACTTGATAATTATTTATTGTGGGCATCTATGTTGCCATTCATTTCAATTAAGATGATTGGAAAACTGACAGGGAATATAAACCGCCTGCAAGAGAGGAACTCTGCTCACTTGCCCTTATTCACTGTCCTTGCCTAATTGTTGGTTACATTAGTACTCTGGTTCCAGATGAATAGACCTCTAAAGATTTGTTCCCATGGAGTTTTAAAAATAAATGATTAGGGGAAAAGTTCAAGGATGTACAAAAGTGGAGAAATCATATACAAAATATTAATATGAACCTCCATGCACCCATCTCTCAGCTCATGAGTTGTCAATGTTTTCCTTCTTTTCTTTTCTTTTTTAACTGATGTATTTGAAAGCAAACTCAAGGGCTCATTTTACCGTGAACATTTTCTATAATTGGAATGAAAAGGCTTTTGTGTGGCCCTGTTTCTCCTTAGATCTGCGAGCGCAGGAAGCATATAAAATCTGCCCTGGGCACAGGGATTTCTTGGAGACGCAGGAGAGGATGGGGCACATTCCTCACACGCTGTGCAATTTGTTTTGTTCTCAACCCAGATACTCCTTCACTGAAATTCCTCCAGCCCAAGATTTATACTTTTCCCAAACGCTGAAAATAAAATATCTGGCTTCCTGGAGCTAGAGACATCTGGGTTATGTTCCTTCTGAAAGTATTCTTGGTGCAAAAATGTCACCCAACTTGCAGGAAGCAATCTGAAAATTTTCAGGCATTGAAAGAATTTCACTGGAGCTGGGTTTGAGGCTGGGTGGACAGAGGTTAATGATTATAAAGGCGAAGCCCTTCCCACTTCCTGCCACAGCTCTTGCTCCCTAGACTCTTTCTGTTCCTTAATGCCTTAGACCCAGGATTTCACATGCAGTTTTGGTATGTGAAAAAGAGGCAGAACGGGTGCGGGGGAGTGGCGGTGGGGTGACAGCGTTATGAAAACCCACTGGCTGGCTAGCTGTCCTCTCTTCATTTTTTTACATCCTGCTCAGAAACACGACATACTGGGAGATTCTCCAAGAGTCTGGGAGAATCTTGGAACTCTGTTTGATGACAGGTTCTACCAGAGAAGAACAAAGGTCCTGACTTTCTGAGACCCATACAGATTATCAGGGACCAGATTGGAACCATTGAGATGTTTCCCAAGATAAGTCCATGGGAATTGTTGATAAGGCAGAGCCAGAGCGGTTAAGACAGTGGGATGCTACGGGTGGACCAGGTAGGAGTGGAGGCCACTGGGAAGGGCAGAGGATGGAGAAGGCCAGTATTCTGGCTCTAGTATGGAGATTAGGTGAAGGCAAGAGGTTCCAGCTCCCACTGACTCTGGGATCAGGACCTATGTATGGACTAGGTCAAGAGAAAAAGACCCTCTTGGGATATAGTTGGTGAATAACTCTGAGTTCTTTCAGCTCCGAACACTCTGGACACAAGATTTATGCTCCCCACCCCCATACCTATAACCAGTTCTTAAATTGCCAGTTGCTCACAGGTTCCTACAACTCAGCTCCATTCTGACACTAACTCCAGAGAACTAGTGTCTGATTCCACAGATCTAAGAGTTTAGTTCCATGAACATGCTTCACTTTAGACACTGGCTTACCAACTGTATTTTTGACCGACTAGTTCTACCCCAAGTGTTCCCATCATTGTCTCCTCAAATTGAATAAGTTGGTAGAACAACTCACAAAACTCTGGGAGTATCCAACTATCATATACTGGTTTGTTATCAAGATGATGACAAAGAAGACGAATGAACATCCAAAGAAGCAGCACACAGGCAAGGCATGGAGGGGTGGGGGTGGCATGTGGCACTTCTTGACCTCTTAGGGGGCACCACCTTGCTAGCACCTACAAACTTTGAAGTCCCTAGACTCCATGGCTTTGGTGCTTTAATGGAGATTTTACTCCTGAGGTATGGTCAATTGGTCATCGGGGAAGAATTCAGTCTCTATATAGGAAAGGACTGAAAGTTCTAACCCTCTAATCATGCCTTTCTGGGGGCCAGCACCCACCTGAAGGTGTCCGAGGGTCTCCATTTTCCAGTCAACTCATTAGCATATAAAAGATGCATTGCTCCGGAGATTCTAAGGGTTCTAAGAGACTTGTGTCAGTAAACTGGATCAAAGACCAAATATTTATTCATTTTGCATCATAATATCCTTTGGCAAAATTCCCTGCACTTTAGTCTATCTGAGTGGTACTGGAGATTTCACTGGGACTAAGTGGATGAGAAGAGAGAGCAATGAAAAGTCTCTGGGACCTTCATCATCTCTGTCCCACCCTTGGGACTGGCCTGTCCAAAGTCTCAGTAAATGAGACCTTAGTGGAAAAGCTGGCCTAGCCTTGGGTCCAGTAAGGTGGGAGCAGGGACAGAGGAGGAGAGTAAATGCTGGTGATGGGGATTCAAGAAGCATGTCTGTAGGATAACATAGCCTCAGTAGTTTAGGTTTATTGGGTTACTCCCGTTACAGTGCTCCTATTCCTCTTTGTTTATTTGTAGCTTCTTTCTTAGTGTTCTGCTGACTTGTAAATAATGTTTTTCTCTTCTCCTTGAGTCCTTTGCATAGTTTATTCAGAGCAAGTCCTTTTTGTATGGACACAGGAAGACTTAACTATGCTTTTGTAACCTGAGAGTCATTTGACTCTACATGATATTTTCCTCCAGGGCATCTGCTCTCTTGACCTAAGCCTCAGCTGCCCTTACTTCCTAGCACCCCCAAAGCACGGTCCCGACGTGGGACAAGAAGGACCCAGGGCAAGCGGTGAGTTGTGTGCTACCCTGGCATCGAGATGGGCCTGGCCAAAGTGCCTAATGCTTAACTATAAGTTAAGAGTTTGATCATGGACAAATGCTGTCATGATCCAAACAGTGATACTAGATTTGGACCCTGCTAGGGTGAGGAATGATTAATCTGGCCTGAGTGCTGTGGTCTGAGCCTGTGGCAAGATGTTGCCAGGAGAGCTGCCTTGCAAGCCTCAATGTATCCCTTGCTATGTCCATACAAAAATAACTAGTATTGAGATGTTAATAAGTTCCTGGACTAAGGAAAAGAAAAAAACCTTAAGAGTGAGGAAGGGCTTTGGAGGCCCTGCCCTCAGGAAGGGCTTTCTTATGTTGATTTGGCTACTTGGCTGGTTGTAGCCTAGAGGGCAAGGTGGGAGAGACAAGTAGGAGTTGAGAGTAGATCCAGAGAGAGGCTGGAGCTGGGAGTGCGGGAGATGAGAAAGTTTGAAGATTGAATAAACGGTAACTAATCAGCAACCAGCTTGGTCCTCGTTCTTCCTTCGCCTGTCCTTGACCACCGGCCGATCCAGTCCACACACTGCGGTTCCAGAGCACCGAACGCGGGTGGTGAGACAGAGCCGCCCGGAGAGCCCGCGAGTACACTCGCCCCTCGGTGCTCTTTAGTTTTTTTACACATGTCGATCTTCTAAGAATTCTATCAGGGAGCTTGGACAAAGAGAAACAGTCCATTTGCATCCTAGCAGGGATCAGCTCCTACTCTGAAACTAACTTGTTATCTAATTCTGTAGCTTAATTTATCTCCAGTGTCTTTTGAGCAGTTTCTTTGTATGAAAACCCACTGTCCACCAATAGGGGTGTGCCTCACAGCATGCATTGTCAGGGTCAACAAGAGGGTTAGTTTCTCAGAGAAGAACTTTCAACAAATTACTGCCTGCTGAATTCCCAGACTGGGTTCGTCACAGCTCCTATGGAGAATATTTTACTCCTTTGACAATGGGTTAAAAAAAAAACCTTCATGGGGCCGGAGTGATAGTACAGTGTGTAGGGTGTTTGTTTGCCTTGCATGTGGCCTACCCGGGTTCAGTCCCTGGCATCCCATATGGTCCCCCAAGCACCACCAGGAGTAATTCTTGAGTGCAGATCCAGGAGTAAGCCCTAAGCATATCTGGGTGTGACCCCAAAACAAAAATAAATCCCTTCATTTACCCATCTACTCACTCTTTATCAATTTTTCAAGTGTTATTGAGAATGTTGGCGTGGCTCACCTCTGGGTTCTTGACTCTCAGTAACCTCACAGAGACAACACAACAAAACAGAAATCCTTTCAAGCAGAACCCAGGGAACCTTGTTTTCACCCCAACTCTACCATTCACCCTTTGTGTTCTCGGTGGCTGTGTCAGTAGGGAGAGGGGTGTCTGTAGAAATGGATGGAGAAGAGATGCCCGATAATCGTCTGAGCATTGTGCCATATGAGTCACTGTCATGATCAGGACCTCTGCCTGACTTCCTGCATGGGGTGATTGCAGGAAGGGGAAGGGAAGGCGCTTTGTACAAAGATGAAGTCAATGGCCTTTTTTATTGATGTAGGAGGGAAATCAAGTCTCCTCTGTGAGATTCCAAGTATAGAGCGGGAGAGTGGGCTGGAGGGAGGGGTTTTCTTCACAAGATCATTCCAACAAGAGAAAATCAATGGAGAATCAGTTCCGGGAAGTAACAATAAAATTGTTAGTATCAGCTGGAAGGGTTTTCAAAAAGTGACATTTCAACCTTGTGGTTTTACACATGAATACCCGAGGCCCAGAGAAAGGGAAGAAAATTCCCAAGATTGGGGCTGGAGTGATAGCATAGTGGGTAGGGCGTTTGCCTTGCACGCGGCCGACCCGGGTTCAAATCCCAGCATCCCATATGGTCTCCTGAGCACCGCCAGGGGTGATTCCTGAGTGCAGAGCCAGGAGTGACCCCTGTGCATCGCCGGGTATGACCCAAAAAAGAAAAAAAAATTCCCAAGATGGCTGAGTGAGTATGTGACTTCAAGTCCAGGTGTGTTGGGTTTCCAAGACCCAACCTGTTCCCTGTCCCAGTTGCCAGGAAATGGTCAGTCACCTACTTTTTTTTTTTTTCCCTCTTACTGTTGGTTTGTTTTGAGATCACACCTGGCAGTGCTCAGGACTTCCTCCTGGTTTTACGCTCAGGGATCCCTCCTGATCGGACCATATTCGGTGCTGGGGATTAAACTTGGGTCGGTCATGTGCAAGGCAAGTGCCTTACTGGCTGTAGTATTGCCTTGGTCCACTTCTTTTCTATGTTGTTGGCACTTCTTTTCTATGTTGTTGGGTTTCTTTCTTTCTTTTTGGACCACACCAGGTGTTGCTCAGAGGTTACTCCTGGACCAGCATGCAGTAATTACTTCTGGCAGTGGTTGGGGGTCCATATGGGATGCAGGAGATCAAACCCAGGTTAAGCCGTGTACAAACCAAGTGCCCTACCCACTGTACTATCTCCTCAGCCTGCTTCTTCTTTGAAATAAATACACATCATCGTACATTGACTGTGCCTGTTGCTTGGTACGTGAGCCCTGGGGCTGTGCCAGTTACCCATCATGCTGTCATATGTGTGTCGGTGGGAGCTGTACAAGTGATTCATTGTATTCTTTAATTTAGAAGACTCTTTAGAAATCAGAGATGGGTGTTGTTCATGGTATTGGGAGTATAGAGAGTTTTACTTTCTCCTTTATTTGTCAAGGTTATCAACATTTTTGTAACAAACATTTATAATTTTATAACCCTCATCTCCTATTCAAAAAATTTACCGCAAACATCTACAAGTTTATCACCTTCATCTCCCTCCAATTTTTTTGCTTGTTTTTTAAATTATAGAAGGAGGGGGAGTGAATTGCAGTGCCCAGTTTTGTACTGAGATCCATCGGGCAAGGCCCACCAGTACCCATGCCACAGATGCCTGTCCAGCTCTCCAGCCTGGCACCCACACTGTGTCAGTGTCACTGCATCTCTGCCTCTGCTGTCATCATACCTGAACTTGACCCATGCCTGTACCCCAATACCCCTGCCAGGGTGCAACCCCTGTTCTGCTAATCCAGGAAAGGTACATTAAAGCCTACCCTCCCCCCATTAGCACCAACTTCTGTCTCCCTAGTCAACCACTTGTGCCTTCTAGTGAGGCCTGCTTTCGAGTCCTTGTCACCTGCCTTGTCCTGGACTAACCCATACCCAGGTCTGTCTCTCCTGCCGGGCTCTGGGCAGGGCTTGCATCTTTGCCATCTCTGTGTTTCCAAAGCTACCTTCACTGGGCACATGCAAATGAATATTTGTGGAACATAAGTGAATCAAAACTACAGTATCCTAAAAAAAAAGGAAAAAATAAGAAAGAAAACAAAAAATGACAGTGTCCTAATGGAGGGATAGATGGTGTGATCGAGCCATCAAGGGAATTTCTTGTTGGATTGGCCCAGGGGGCTCAGGCTAAAGGGATCTTGGAACTGCTGGTGAGCACCTGTAGGCGGGGTTCATGAAATCACCCCGAGATGTTTTCATCCTGTAGGAATTCTTGGAACTTGCACAGAAGCTCCTTCTTCCTCATTCCACTTTCCCCCTTCCACTTTTTGTTTTCTTTCCCCTCAGCCTTGGTTTCTTCTCCATGAATCTTTCACTGCTGACAATGGTGGTGGTGCTGGTGGTGGGGATTTTGTAGCATTGTGGGCCTTTTCCTACTAAGAGCCAGGAGACACCTCCTGCTCAGATATTGTCCCTTGGCGGGCCAGATTGCCTTCTGCTAAGAACCACTGGTATAGGCCTTAGAGAGTTTTCATAAAAAATCCTCAGGAGTAAAAATTCCTACTTGACAAATGAGAAAAGCAACACTCAGAGAATTGAAACTGAGCACGGGTTCTCATTCTGAATTTGGTGTGGATGCTGTTGTCCCCTCAGAGCCCTGGCCAGGTCGCCACCTTTGCACTTTGGTGTATCCCTTCCAGCCCTCCCTCTGTGTCTGGCTTCCACTTTGTCCCCTTCCTCCCCTAGGGTAGTTCATGTCCCTCTGGTTGGCCCATGTGGATCAGACCTCCTGGCCGTGGTGAATACTCTCTCACATCTTCTTTAGTGCCTGGGGCTCCTCCCCATGCTTGAACACGCCGATGGTGACCTGGCCTGTCTCCGAACCATACTTGTTCTTCACAAAGATGCCATAGCGCCCGCTGTCCTCAGAGTTGACCTTCTCGATGGTGATGGTGACCTCTGACCCCTTCACCTCCATGCGGTAGCGGTCCAGGAAGTGGACAGGCTGGTCATTCTTCAACCAAGCGATCTCAGGGGCGGGGTCTCCTGAGATGACGCAGGTTAGGCACAGGGTCTGTTTGAAAGGACAGGAAGGGAACGCTTCGTCATGAGCTTATCATAACCCTTTGCATTTACCTTCACTCCCCAGAGAGTTCCAGTACAAGTTGTTCCTTGTGATAAATTCATCTTGTGTGTTTTTATTGTAATCCATAAAAGGACAAGTTGAGGGAAAGATGATCCCATCTTTAGCTTTTCTATGGAAATTGCAGTAAGACTTTCAGGCCACTATGGGCTTCTGATCTGACCTGGAATGGTCTGAATTTTGTTTTATTGCATTTTATTGCATATATGGGATTTTGAGTTTGCTATGCAAATAAGCATTATTGCTTTAGACACAGATTTAGGAATAGAAAGTTTCCTTTGTCCTCCTTGATTTCTTGGGCCACACCTGGCAGTGCTCAGGGACCACTCCCAGATCCAAGCTCAGGGGACTGTCCTGGTAGTGTTTGGGGGTCATGCAGTGTCAGGGATCAAACATGGATCACCTGCATGCAAAGTGTGTATTTTATCCCTCTGTACTACTTCTCTGGCCCAAATTATTATGGTAGGTTTATTTTTTTTTTCCATGTCTGGTGCTGGGGATTGAACCCAGGGCCTCACACATGTAAGGCAAATGCTCTTCCATTCAGTTATATGCCCAGCCTTGGAATTTAAAAAAAAAATGTTTTTGGGGGGATGGCACACCTGGGCTTAAGGGCTTGTTCCTAGCTCTATACTCAGGGATCACTCCTGGCGAGGCTCAGGGGGACTGTATGTGATGATGGGGATTGAACCCAGGTTGGCTGCATTCAAGGCAAACATCCTGCCTGCTGTACTGTTGCTCTGGCCCCTTGAATTGAAGGTTCTTTTTTTTTTTTTTTCTTTTTGGGTCACACCTGGTGATGTACAGGGGTTATTCCTGGCTCTGCACTCAGGAACCACTCCTGGTGATGCTCAGGGGGACCATATGGGATGCTAGGAATCGAACCCTGGTTGGCCTCGTGCAAGGCAAACGCCCTACCCACTGTGCTATTGCTCCAGTCCCATTGAACTGAAGGTTCTTGAACAAGTTCTTATGCGCAGCATTCTAGTCCATTGAGTAAATATCAGAACCTGAAACTGGCTAGCTGGGTAGAAATCTCAGCTCTGCTTCTCCAAGCTCTGTGCTACTTGGGTAAGGCCATAACCTCTCTGAGTCTGTTTCCTTAGCTCTAAAGCATGATCGACAAACTCTCCAACACAAGGTTGCTTTGATGGGTAAAAAAGTTAAAATAGGTGGTACAGATGGAGCAGTACTTGGCACAGAGTGACTTAGTGCCATAAAACCATAGGTAAACATTTTTTAGGACACCAGACACACTTAATATCAACCCAAAGGTACATGTAGGGACCATTTTTTGTTAAGCTTCTGTGGAAACTGAAGTTCATAGATATAAGACTGTGATGTTCAGGGCCACCGAGGGAGGAAGGGTGGAGCTGTGGAGGGTGCCAGATGCAAGACTTTCCCTCCTCGAAGCTAGTGTCTGCCAGAGCCCGCCCCTGTGACTTGGTCGCCTGGCACTATACTGCCTCATGGCCTTTGCTGGCTACATAAGGAATTTATATGGACCTGCTGGGTTGTCAGGCTGGGGGAGTTCGTACCTTATCCTCCATGATCGTGGCTACATCAGGCAGACCCCTCACCACTCTGGCACGATCTGGAAAGGAAAAAAAACAAAAGCTCCAGTGACTAAGGTTTTCTTGCAAGTTGCTGCCTGAAGCAGGTTCCCCAGTGTTGAGGTTTCATTTTGAGGTGATGCTTCTTTTGTTCTATGGTCATGAGACATCTTTCCATGCTTCTGTGCTTTTGCAGACAGAAACTGGGGGGACACTCTGGGCTCCTGTCACTGTCTGGACTTGGGAAGGAAGGTCAGCACACAGGAGGTTCAGGAAGCAGGAGGAACAATAGGAAAAGTGGACGCAAGTCAGGGCAGGGACCCGGTAGCTGCTGTGGGTGGCCAGGAGAATGTGATCATAGGTCACAGACACTTAATTAGTCCCTCAGGCTGCAGGTGAGGCCTATGGGACCAGGATAGGGGTTGAGGTGTGAGGCTGGAGGCAGTGGGGACCTTAGGTCTCGGAACAGCAGTGCATGAACCTGGAGCAGAATGGGGTCTGTCCACGGGAGAAGGTGGCCAGGATGCTACACGGGTAGGGGAGGTCCAAGAGCTGGACACTCTTATGGTGAGAGAGTCCCAGACCCTCCATAGTGAAGTGCAGCTACCACTGCTTCCCTTGTCTTCTGGCCTCTCGGCCTGGGCACCTCTGCGCATGGCAATTTGGAGGGCTTGTACCCATGGCAGGTACACCAGGCAGGGAGTGCAGGCTGAAGGGCTCTCCTGAGCCCCTTCCCAAGGGCCCCTGCCAGGGCTGCTTCTTACTGCACAGCACTGAGGACCCTGCCACTCCCTGACCCCTGACTATCTTGTCCTCTTGCCCTCCAGGGACACACAGGAAACCCTCTAGACTGCAAGGCTGACCACCTGCTCCCACTGCAGGTCCAGCCAGTAGTTAGTGGTTCCTATGTCTCCCTGTGTCTCCATGTCTCTGTATCTCTCCTGTCTCTCCCTATCTCTCCATGTCTCTGTGTCTCTCCATGTCTTTCTGTGTCTTTTTGTGTCTCTGTGTCTGTCTGTATCCGTTTCTCCATGTCTCTGTGTTTCTACGTGTCTCTCCATCTCTCCATGTCTCCGTGTCTCTGTATCTCTCCATATCTCTCTGTGTCTCTCCATGTCTTTCCATGTCTCTGTGTCTCTCCTAGTGGTCCCTTCCTCTTGGACACTCCTGATCTTCCTGGGACTGGGGGCTCTTGATGACGCTGGCGCGGTGGCCCCTTCTGGATTTGGGGCTGAGTCTTGCGTTAGGTGAGGCCCCGCCCTGACCCCTGGTGGCCAGAACCAGCAACAGCTCTCCAGGCCTCTCCCCAGCTCTCTTCCCTTGGCCCCTGTCTGTTGGGTCCAGCCGGCCATCTTCATGCTGCCACCACCAAGTCTCCTGGGCAGAGGTGCTCTGTGACAGTCCAGAGTGGCACAGACCAGGACCAGACTGGGGACCAAGACTTCTGAGCTGCCTGGAGGCACGTGCTGCTGGGAAGCACCCTCAAATCTAGAAAGGAAAACACCAGGATTTGGGCACTCACTCTTCTCAATGATGGCGGCGGCCCTGAAAAACACAAGCGGGAGAAGGGCTCAGTCTAGCTGGACTGGGGAGAGGAGGGAGAGAGCAAGGGGGAAAGGGGATAAAAGAGTCAGGTGAGGGAAGGGAGGGGAGGGGTTGGTTAGATGGGGGAGAGGAAGGTCAGGTGGGGGAGGGGAGGGTCATGGGGGAGGGGAAGGACAGGTTGAGTTATCAGGATATGCGACACACCGGCAGGACCTGGGGTCACATACACTGGGTGTCCCACACGAACGCAGAGGAAACTTACTTCAGTCTCTGGTGTTCGGCCACTGCATCATCGAAAGCTGCAGAAAGGAGTGGGAGTTGAGGTTCACTCTCACAATGCCCAGCTGGACACTTGAGGGACGTTTCCTCCCTCCCTCCCATACCACATTCTTGCAATGTTAGGATTGGGTGGGGTGGTAGGAGTGTCCCCAGAAGACCAGGGACTGCATCAGGCAGTGCGTGACTTACCTTGCCCTGAGAGGTCCGCTGAGAGCTGCTGCACCTCCTTGCCGGCTGCGATCTCCAGGGTGTATTTGCCCTTGTCTGCATCTTTGGGGTCCAGGATGTGGAGCCAGATCTCATTCAGGGTGGTGCCAGCCCTCACCCGGTCCCCACTCTCCAGGCGCTTCTCTCTGAATGGGAAGCAAAGGCCAAGCCACGGGGGCTGGAGTCGGGCTTGGGGACAGGGCAACCCCCTGAGCCCAGACCCCTCTCCTGGGCTGTCTCTGGTGGGTCTGACTGCACACCCCATTGTGCGTTGTTGGGGTGCGTCTCCCAGACCGGGTTCACGCTGGCTTTGTGCCATGTCCTGCAGGGTGGACTCAGAAGAGATAGCACCAAGGGCAGTGTCAGTAGTGTCCCAGGAGTCACTGCCTCACCCTGCATCCTCCCAGGAATTCTTTCAGAAACCAGATTTGCTTCTGCTATTTTGCTTGAACATTACTCCTAGGAACCCCTGACCGAGGTCCCGGTGTGCAGTCCCCAGTGCGACACCTCAGGGACTGGTCTCAGGACTCAGGATACCAGCAGGGGAGCAGACAGACTCTCCAGCTGTCCTCAACAGACCTGGCATGTCAGGGTCACACTAGTGAGGTGTGTCAGGCTGCCCCAAGGCCAAGGTGGGGAAAGCCTCCGGAGCTCTGGAAAATTCCAGTCTCTGGCTCTCAGAGGGGTCCTTCACCCTGGCTGAGTCTCTCTGTGTGTCCCTCTAAAGCCCTGGTCTCAGGCAGGCACCCCGTGCCCCTGCCTGTACCTAAAGGTACCCACCCCACCCAGCTCCCTGGGTCTCCCTCCTTCCCCTACTCTCCCCTAAGACAAAGATCCTCCTGTGGCCAGAGGTAGCAAACTGGGCCAGGCAAACAGCCAGTGAGGAGATGTGAAAGAATGAGCTCAGCCTCTGCAGAGAAACTCCTAGACGGGTATGCAGAAGGGAATCCTCAGAAACATCCTCTCCAACACCCTGATCTTCCCAGCCCCTCCTTGCCCTGAGAGGTCCGCTGAGAGCTGCTGCACCTCCTTGCCGGCTGCAATCTTCAGGGTGTATTTGCCCTTGTCTGCATCTTTGGGGTCCAGGATGTGGAGCCAGATCTCATTCAGGGTGGTGAATGTCTTAACCCCAATGCAAAGAGCCCACCCAGCCCCTGAGTTAAAAGAGCTTAGAAAGAGGTTTTAGAAAGAGGTTTCCTGCCGTTCCTGGCCTTCCTACAGAAGGACACCCCGGGCTCCAGCTTCCCCGTCCTTCCCTTTCTTTCCCTTCCTTTCCTCAGATCACATTTCTGCTGACGTGCTGAACCACCCTCTGCCATCAGTTTAGATGGCCTGAGCTAGATACCCTGGGGGTCTGACAGCTGGTGCCAACCCTTCTCTCTGCAGGGGGCAGAGGGGCACAGGACCTCGCCAAGCCCTTTCCCCTGGGCTCCGTGTCTGGGTGGAACCCCTCCCACGCGGCTGGCCTCCACCTACTTGTGGAACCAGGAGGTTTTCATGTACTCCACGTTGAAGTACTTGACCTTGGTGACGAGCCGCACGCCCTCCTCTGTGCCCTGGATGGCCAGCGGGGTCGCAGAGAGGGCTGAGGAAGCAGAGCAACAGTGAGTCTTCCTCAAGGCCTGCTGGGCAGCACATTGGGGGCCCGGCCAGTTAGCTCTGGGAGTGTGTGTTGGGGCAGCATTGGTGGAGGGAAGTTTCTGTGTTTTTAAAGTTGGACATGGAAGCCCCACCCCTGCCCAAAGGTGCCCCTGGAGACCATCCGGCATCAACAGGATCAGGTGGGGCCGAGGTGGGGCTGAGGGGTGCTGCTTACCACCAATCCTGCCCAGCTCAGTGAAGACAGCGTCCAGGGCTGGAGGGAGAAGGAGAGAATGCCAGTGAGGGTTGGGGAGGCCTCAAGAAAGGGTGTCGGCTTCCCCAGCTCTCAGACCAGCACAGGGGAAGACAGAGGGGGAAGGAGTGGCCAGTGGGGTTGGGGGATCAGAGATGGGGGCTCACAGATGAGGTATCAATGCGCCCATCTGCTGGGCTCTTGCAGGTTGAGCCAATCAGCCAAGGGGTCTGGGGCACAGGCATTGAGACCCACAGACCAGGGCCCTGCCACTCCCTGGCTGTGCCGCCCTGGGCAGGTCACTTAACTTCTGTGCCCCAAGTGCTATGTATGGGGACCCTTAACTCTACCCCCACATTCGTTTCTGTCCTCTGGGCCGGCAGCTTCCCTTGCTCCTCTTGTTGGCACCCACCTTCGCCCGTGAGGTCCAGAATGGTGTTGTCCTCCCCTCGTTCATCCGAAACAACCGCTCTGTAGGTCCCCTTGTGCTCTGCGGACATCTGGAAGGAAGGGTGCCGGGAAGCATATGTGAAGGTTCCAGAAGGAACAGTGGGCAGCAAAGGGCCAGGGCTCCAGCCCTGCCTGCGCTCATAGGATCCCAAGGAAGACCTGGCTTCCAGGGCCTCCCTTCACCCATCTGGAATGAGCTCCTGAAGGCTCCTTCTGAAGGAGGCGGGTATTTGCCAGCCAAATGGTGGCAATGAAATTTCTGGGAAGTAATAAAGCCACCAGTTCTCAACTGACCCACTCTCTGGATGCAGAAAGCAAGACTGATAAGATCTTCCCCAGCAGCAGACCCGGAGGAACCTAGACCCCTCCCTACAGAAAGGGCCTGAAGGAAATTACTGGAGAACTCTCAATTCCTTCCTTTAATCCGATTAACCCTCAGCTAGCCCAGACTAGAGAAGACTGGATCCACCCTCTGAGAGAAGGTCTACCTGGAACTAAAGTCTAGAAAAGGAGTTTACAAAGAGGATCACAGACCACTCCCAACTCTACCCCCTTAGCAACAACTCTAGCAATAGACTCTTAACTAGCTAGAAAGCCCTACGTGGGGGCAGCTTGGAAAAACCCTATAAAAACCACCTTGGGTATGGAGGGTGGGGGAGTGATAGGACAGTGGAGAGGGCGCTTGTCCTGCATGTGACTGACATGGGTTCGATCCCTGGCATCCCATATTGTCTCCTGAGAGAAGCCCGCCTTCTCTCTTGAGCAAAACCTCTCTCACTTTCTGTTCCTCCTTCCCCTTCCCAAAACCTTCCAAAATAAAATATATTTTACTTCCCTTCTCATCTACTCCTGAAATTCTTTTCTGTGAGGTGAGATAAGAACCCGGTATCCCTGGGTAAGGCCTAGGACTGACTTTTTTTTTTTTCTGCAGTGAGCAAATCCTCATCCCAATCTGAATCCATGGCTCCCTGAGAAGTCAGGTGGCGGGGATCAACTCCAGTGCCAAGAAGACCAAATGGACACCAGGGGCTCTTGATCTGTGCTGAGCGGGGGCTCATGGCAGACTTTATCAGTCCTAGTCTTCCCAGCTGGGTCTTGGGGTGGCAGAGGGGGAGCAGGACAAAGTGACCATCTCCCCCCACCCCCCCCCGTCCCCGCCTCACATAAGCCACCCGTGGAAGCCCACTGACTTCACTTCTGGTCCCAGATCCCTTAGATTCCAAGCTCAGGATTTGTCTGGGTCTGGGGTCTGATGCAGGTAGGAACTGGGGGCAGAAACAGATGCCATCATTTGGGGTATCAGGCAGCTGTTGTGGGGGTCCAGAGCCCCTGACTTTGCTTGCTCAAAAGGGCAAGCACCCCCCCCCCAGCTTCCTTGTTGCTGGGGGTGGGGGCCCTCTGTCTTTCTCCTTTTTTTTTTCTCCCAGGACATCGGGGCCTTTTTGGCATATGCTTGCGAGCCCCAAATGAAGCAATGGCATTTGGCAATGCCCAGGGGTAACTCCTGGATCCACTCACCTCTTCGATGCAGAGAAGCCCCGCTCCGGTCTGGGGGTCGTACTGACCATCTGGCAGCTCTTTCTTGTTAAAGAACCACTGGAAACGGGTCTCCTTCTTGGTGTTGGTCACCTGAAAAAAAGGCTGGTCATGATACTCCATCGGAGCTTCTCTTTATTTATTTATTTATTTATTGGTTTTTGCTTTTTAGGTCACACCTGGTGATGCACAGGGGTTACTCCTGGCTCTGCACTCAGAAATTACCCATGGTGGTGCTCAGGGGACCATATGGGATGCTGGGAATCGAACTTGGGTCAGCCGTGTGCAAGGCCTACCCTACCTGCTGTGCTATTGCTCCAGCCCCCAAGAGTTTCTCCTTTTTAAGGGTTAATTCAGCTCATTTGATTTTTAAGAAACAAATGTGATTTCTTTCTCTAACTCTGCACACATATATGTGCTCCGGTGAAGTCTTTGTCACTGCCTTCCTTACACAGGAAGTGTGTGGCTTTCAGACTCAGTTTTCACAACTGGTGTTCGCTTTGCCTATTGATCTCTTCCCCACTCCTTTTTTGACCCTGGAAAATGTCTGTGTTTCTTGAAGAGTCAAGTTAGATCTCCCCTCTTCCAGGAAGTCCCCCTAAAGCATCTCGTTAGGTTAACCAATCACATCTAAGCACAATGTTTCTTCCCCATCATTGTTGGTGGGAATGCCAACTGGTCCAGCCTTTCTGGAAAACTATATGGACAGTCCTTCAAAAACTAGAAATTGAGCTTCCATATGATACCGCAATACCACTTTTGGGAATATATCCCGAGGATGCAAAAGAGCACAGTAGAAATGACATCTGTACCTATATATTCATTGCAGCACTGGTCACAATAGCCAAAATATGGAAACAACCGAGTGCCCTAAAACAGATGACTGGTTAAAGAAACTCTGGTACATCTACACAATGGAATACTATGCAGCTGTTAGGAGAGATGAAGTCATGAAATTTGCTTATAAATGGATAAACATGGAGAGCATCATGCTAAGTGAAATGAGTCAGAAAGAGAGGGACAGACATAGAGGGACTGCACTCATTTGTGGAGTGTAGGGTAGAATCACATGAGGTTGACACCCAAGGATGGTAGATACAAGGGCCAGGGGGATAGCCCCATAGCTGGAAGACTGCTTCATGAGTGGAGGGGAGAAGGTAGATGGAATAGGGAAGGGATCACTAAGTAAATGATGACTGGAGGAACCAGTTGGGATGGGAGATGCATGCCAAAAGTAGATAATGGACCAAACATGATGACCTCTCAGTGTCTGTGTTGCAAGCTATAATGCCCCAAAGTAGAGAGAGAGTATGGGGAATATTGTCTGCTATGGAGGCAGGGGGAGGGTGGGAAAGGGGAAGTATACCCGGGATACTGGTGGTGGGGAATGTGCACTGGTGGAGGGATGGGTGTTTGATCATTGTGAGATTGTAACCCAAACATGAATGCTTGTAACTATCTCACAGTGATTCAATAAAATTTAAAAAATTTTAAAAAATGTTTCTTCCCCAAAGTATTCAGCTTTGAAACATGGGGGCCTAAGGAGACCACTTCTTCATCCTGTGTGCCCAGTGTTGTGGTAGGTAGGTGCTTTGGGAAGCCCCAGGTACCCTTCCCAGTATCTAGAGCTCCAGGATGACTAGAAGAACCATCAGTTTTGATGTCACACAGACTCAGTCAAGCCCGGGCTCTAGACGCCACATCTAGCCCTGAAATCCTGAGTTTATGTCCCAATTTCTCATCCATAAAATGAGGATATGATGCTGACTTAGTAGGGGCAGATGAAATAAAATAGTACAGCAGGGAGTCCTCTCAAATGTAGACCTCTCACTTGCTCCCAGCCCAAAGCCTTCCCCTGCCCCCAGCTCTCCAGAACCCCCTTTCTGGGGGCAGCAGGGAGATCAGGCTCATGGTTGACCCAACTCACTAATTCGGCTCCTTAACATCAGGGTTGATGTTTATTTTCTGGTTAAATACAACCTCTTGGGACCAGAGAGATGGTACAGGAGTTACTGTGCTTGCCCTGATTCTATCCCCAGCATCGCATGGTCCCCTGAGCATCACTAGGAGCAGCGCTGGAGTCCCAGAGCATTACCAGTATGATGGGGCCCCTGAGGGCCATGGGATGGCTTGGGTAATCCTGATATATCGGGTCCCTGCCCTGAGAAGGGTACCCCTAGGAACCTGGAGAGAACTAGCTCTCCTGAGCACGGTCCCCCTCCCACCTCCCCTCCCTAACAAACACAGCCTAGACGGGCTGCTCTGCGGTCTAGGATCAAACACGCGCACATGGTGTGAATGGGAGCGGGGGATAAGGACAGCTACACCCCCAGGGGCTGGAGGCAGTGTGGGGATTTGCCTTGCACGTCAGCAGCACTTGGCAGTCCTCCGTGACCTTCCACTGCAGGAACTCCTCGAAATAAGGACCTGGGAGCGCAAAGCAGACAGGCGCAGTCAGAGCCGAGGCCGGGCCGGGCCGGGGCGCCACCTGGTGGCGAGCTGCGGCAGGCCGGCTGGAGGGGCGGCTGTGCAGCGGCGAGCCAGGCTCCCCCCAGCGCCCGCGTCAGGGCCGAGCAGTCCCCGCGGGGGGCCGCGCTGTTCGCTTCAGGCACAGGGCCTGGGTCAAATCGCAGTAACCCCCCTGGAGGTCCCCAGGGACTTACGCACCCCCTATCGCTGCCCCCCCCTCCAGCTCCGACCACCGCCAGATGGCACCGGCTTTGCAGCGACCCCAGCAGCCCTCACCCTGTTTTCTCTTCCAGTCTCTCCTCTTGGCATCTGCCTTTCTCAGAAGTTTGTCAAAATCTGTGAACACAAAGGGCCTGAGACGGGGAGCGCAGGCCAGACGCGGGCAGCACAGGGTCTGAAGGACTGTAGCCCCCAGAGCGGGGCGTGCAGCGGGGTTGCGGTGTGGTGTGGGGGCGTGCTGTATGGTGTTGGGGGCGTGCTGCGGGGGTGCGGTGCAGGGGCGTGCTGCCGGGGTGCGGTTTGGAGAGTATGTGCGGGATGCGGGTTGCAGGGTAGAGGTGCGGTGCGGTGTGAGGGATGTGCTGGAGCGGTGTGGGGTTTGATGTGGGGTAAAGGGTGCGTGCTGCAGGGGTGTGGAGTATGGTGCGGTGGGGAGATGGGGTGTGCTGCAGGGGTGCGGGGTGCAGTGTGGCGCCGGGGCGCGGTGGGCAGGGAGTGAGTGGCTGACCGTCATCCACCAGAGTCAGCGTGATCTGGTTTTTGGCCTTTCCGTCTTGGAGCTGAGCGGTGTAGGAGCCTTTGTCCTCCTCAGACAAGTTCTGGATGATCACTTCCACCAGGCCCTTCTCCCGGACAAAATTGATTTTGCGGTTCTGCAGAAAAGAAGCCCGGAGAGTCCGAGTCACCCCCTCCTTGCTCCTCCAGGGGGCTGGAGCAGCGGAGCCCACACGAGGCTGCTGTTTGCCTCAGAGCAGGTACAGAGCAAGACCCCCTACAGACACGGGGAGCCCTGGATAACCGTAGCTGCTTCTGCCCACCGGGGTCCCTCTGGTCACCCTGGGGATAGGTCAGCAGGCACCGGAGAGCCTTGGGTGCTTGAACTGAAGTACAATTAATGTCTCCAGCTCTGTGGTGCCATGTTTGGGAGTTAGTTTTTACTTTTTCCACATTTGATTGGGAAAAACATCTCACAAAAGGGGAAAGAATAGGGCCAGAAGCAAAATGGGTGAGGGCTTCCCCCTCCCTCCCTTTTGTTTTTGCTTTTTTAGTCACAACTGGCAATCCTCAAGGGTTACTCTGGCTCTGCACTCAGGAATTACTCCTGGTGGAGTAATTGGGGGGACCGTACAGAGGTACCAAACACGATCCTGGGTCCTAAGAGTGCAGGGCAAATGCCCGACCTGCTGCACTATGGCTCCAGCCCCTGAGAGCAGGCTTTGTATGCAGGAAGCCCAGGTCCTTTCCTGGTACTGCCTGGTCCCCCGGAGCACCACCAGAAGTGACCTGAGCACAGAGCTGAGGTAGCCCCTGAGCTGCCAGATGCAATTTTAAGTTATTTTGCTTTTTAGGCTATACCTGGAGGTGCTCAGGGCTTACTCCTGGCTCTGCACTCAGGGATCATTCCTGGCATGGCTTGGGGGGCTATATGGGTGCTGGGAATCAAGCCTGGGTCAGCTGCGTGCAAGGCAAGTACCTTACATGCTGTACTATCTCTCTCCGGCTGCTCCAGATACAATATATATATATATATATTTTAAAGATGAAGAATAATATAGAAACCACATCTGTGTACTTTCTAGAATTTTCATTAGCCATGCTCTGAAACTTTAGTTTTGCACATTCAGGCCTTCTTTTCCTCTGGCTTCATTTGCACATATGATTTGAGGGCTCCATTTAGCTTTATTTTTCTATAGGGGCAACTGTTGTCCCACTGCTGGACAATGAGGGTCCGGATGTGGTCATCCTTCCTTCAGCATGGACCAAAGTCATGCTTCATTGTTTAAGCAGAATGTTCCCATCTGTATTCTTTTCCCGCACCATCCTGATCCAGGAACAAGCAGTCCCATTCTGCAGATGCAGAGACTGAGACCCAGAGTTTGCAAGTCCTGCCTTGGAACACACATCTCACTGGGTACAGACACGAGTCTGACCCCTTACTCTGAGTGCTTTCTCTTTGCTCAGGGCCATTTCCTGAACCTATAAAGTATACCCTGATGGGTACTTTGCACCTGGAGGTGAAATTCAATCAGGAACACAGTCTCATGATTGATCCTCGTGACGTTGAAATGATCAGATTGGTAAATCGAAGCAGGTGAAGGTAGAAACTCAAATGGTTCAGTTTGATGCAATTTATCAGCACATATGCTGAAGGCACACCGGTGTAATATTACTCCCTGCATTTTTCTTTTCATGAATGGCTAAAAAAAAAAGAGTACCCTGCAATGTAATGTCATAAGGTAATATGTGAAGAAATAAATCTGATGTTCATTTCAGGAGTAGGTGCTCAAATATAACTTCAGGCACACTGGCCTGATTTATAAGGAATTGGTTTGGAATTTAGGAGAAGAAAATATCCAAAACCTATTATGTATAAGAATTTAAGCACTGGCAAAGAGGCTAATAAAAATAAGAATAAAATCACCCTATGCAAAGTGTATTAAAGCTGGCATCTCAGAGTTACGGTCTAGAACATAAGGATGAATGTAGATTTTTCCTTCTGAAGAATGGTGGGACATTCAAAATTGAGGGGTAGGAGCAGGAGTGATAGTACAGCAGATGGGGCACTTAACTTGCACGTGGCTGACCCGGGTTCCCCTGAGCCCTGCCAAGAGTGATCCCTGAGAGCAGAGCCAGGAGTATAAACCCTGAGCACATCAGGGTGTGGTCCCCCAAACGGTAGGTCGCATGGGAAATTCTTTTATTTGTGGGAGTGTCTCTGTCCCTGGAGGTCACCCAGCATCCGGGCCTCCCGGCTCCACCCCCCCCCCCCCCCCCCCCCCGCCCCCAAAGCCAAGAGTGCTTTCCTCCACCTCATACCGGGGCAGTCAAATTATACGATCACCTTCAGAGCTGGCCGCTAGGGGGAAGTGTTGAGTTGTGAGCCGCCTCCCCAACCCCAGCGCCTCAGCGCTTCCCAACCCCCAATTACCGGTGAACTGAAGATCTCTTTCTCATTGAAAATCAGATGCAGCTCAGCCGCTGGAGATAGTTTTTCTACCTCCAGCCAAAGCCGCACCTCTCCTTGCTCAAGGACGTCCACGTTCCAGCCGGAGATGAGCTTGACCACTGAGAGCAGAGGACAGGACCGGTGGGTGGGGCACCCGAGGGCACCCACTTTCCTCCTACCTCGCACCCTCCCCGTGTGCTTACACCACCTTGCCTTTCACTCGCAAAGTCACATGGGGTGGGGGGGCGGGTTTCTAGAGGGAATGAAACCCAGGCACGCAGGGCCCCTTTGAAGACTCAGAGGCTGCTTGTGCCTTCCTGGCTGGGCACTGGATCTCCTAGTCCAGCTCTGCTCTCAGAGGTTGTGATTTGTCTTGCAATATTGGAGTGTGCATATGGGGGCCTGGGTGCTAGGGGTGGAACTGAAAGCTGGCATGCACTCGACCACTTGAACTGTGTCTCTGCTCCTTGGACATCATCTGGAAGAGCTGCTGGGTGATTCCTGGGGGCACCTGAGTCTGTGTCCCCAGGGCTCCTCGTAGCCAGTCGAGAGGAGCAGAAGTTTAACTAACACCAAATCTAAGAAAAAATTATGCCCACCCGCCTCAGCGTACTTCTCCACAACACCCCCGTCTGGCCCCTCCAGCCCCGCGGGCCCCCAGCCATCAGCTTCTAGCCATGGGGCTCGGAAACTGCTCACCTGGATTTCGGATCTCGTGGCTCAGCTTCTTCAGCTTGTTCAGCTCTGGGATGGGGAAGCGCAGGGAAGAAACCCAGGAGAAAAAGAGGCGGAATTTGTGAGGTCCGGAGGAACCAGCCCCGGAAAAGAACAAAATCCTCCTCAACTTGGGGTTTTTGCTTGGCAGGGTGGGTGCCTGCACCCGGTGGGCTGTGGCCTTGGGGCACTGGGAGAGCTGAGGAGCTGCCTGCTGGCCTCTGCTTAAGCTCCCTGTGCCTTCAGGCCACGTGCCCCTCTGCCCCCCCCGCGCCCCCCCCCAGCAGCACCCGCTGTGTGTCTGATTCTTCCTCTCACCAGACCCTGCGCTGTGCTGAGGACAGAGCAGTGCTGGCCCCCGCCCAGCTGCCCCTGTCTCCTAATGGGCGCTTCGTCTGGAAGTCTCTAGTATACTTCTGCTGGATGCAGTCATCGGCTCAGGGCAGATGCTATGGGATTAGTTCTTGCCACGCTGAGCTCTGGACCTACTGTGAGCTCCTGGCACACAGTGGGTGCTCATTAAATATGTGTCACAGGATGATGGACCAGGCCAGAGCTCATGCCTCAGTTCTGCTACAAGCCCCAGAGGCCTTAGCAGGACAAGACTGTATTTATTTATTTATTAAAAAAAACTTAAAAAAGAAACCGAGGGGCTGGAGCAATAGCACAGTGGGTAGGGCATTTGCCTTGCACGTGGCTGACCCCGGTTCGATTCCCAGCATCCCATATGCTCCCCTTAGCACCACCAGGAGTAATTCCTGAGTACAAAGCTAGGAGTAACCACTGTGCATCGCCGGGTGTGACCCCCCCAAAAAAAAAGAAACCCAAACCCCAAACCTCATTACTCTTGTGGAGAGCTTCAGTGTTCATAGAATTATGTAAGGTGGGGCAACCAGGGATTATAATGTCCCTTTATAGATGAAGAGACCGAGGCCTAGGAAGGTGACATGATTGTCCAATGTCAAAGAACCCATGAATGGTGGAACCTGAGCCTCTGCAGCTTGTAAAGAAAATTCAGGCACCTCATTGCAGGCAGCAGGGAAGAGAGTGTACAGTTCCCCACTGCCAGAGGCTGAGCCCTGCCTTGGCCTTGGTTCAGTTCCATCGTCAGCATGGAGTGTGGACGACTGTGCAGACACGGCATCTACTCGCTGGCTTGCCACAGTCCCTACCACTCCCTATGGCTGGCCTCATTCCTCACAGAAGGTGTGTCATTTGCAGATTCTCACTACAGATGTAAAGTTTTCTTAGGCAACTGGAAGGATAACTCAGCTTCTTTGTTTTGATCAAAGATAGGAGGAGGTAAGAGATGAGGAGAATGAGAACCTTACCAGGTGGGAAATTTTACCTGTTGAGTCCACTCTGGGGGGATTGTGAGTGGATTGTGAAGCCTAGGGCTTCAGGCAGTCCTTAGCGTGTGGTACTTGCCCGGTGACTATTCATGAATTGACTGACTGACTGGGGTGTCTTGGGCACCTACATCTCTGGAGACTCCTGTTTTACGCCTGGTTTTGCCTTCTCACCATTCCCTAGGGGCCTGTACTAGGGATTGGATCTGGGCGTGTGTGGTGGGGGTGGGGGTGAGGTGGGAGTTACCTTCCTCCGTCAGCGTGTGACTTGCAGAGATATCTTCATCGGCGTTAGTGACTACGACTGAGTAGGTGCCCAAATCTTGGAGGTCAGGCTCCTTCAGGATGACCTTCGACCTGGCAGAGAACGGAGAGCAGAGGCTCTTGGCACTGAGCTCTTTACCTCCAAGGGGAGTAGGAAGCAGAGGGGGCTGCCTCCCCAGCCCTCCTCGGGGCCCTGTGCCCAGGGCAGCTCTGGCTGCACCTTCCACAGTGCTCTTTGGCTGAGTCTCCAGACACGCTCTTACTGGCCGCATTGCCCGTGTCCCTGTCCTCCCCCCCGCCCCCCACAGAGTGTCTATTTGGGCAGGCTGCAGTGTAGGAGGAAGATGGAGGGGGAGGGTCTGTGCCAGCCCTTTCCTTACAGATGAGGGCCCCTTCCTGGGTCCTGCTGGGGGGAGGTCTGCAGCTAACACCCTCGGCACCGGGGACCCTGGGCTAACTGACCCACCTCTAGCTTGCACTTACTTGTTTGCACCCTCTTGGATTTGGACCCTCTTGGGGTCCGGTGGGCCCTTGTAGTCCTTGGACCACTGAAACTCAGAGGAGTCGGGGGCTTCGGGGGCTTCAAAAGCCAAGTAGATAAAGCCGTCTTCATCCACCCCAACCTCGATCTCCCGGGCCCCTGCAGGGAGGAATCAAAGGGGCAGCAGAGGCTCAGAACAGTAAACTCAGTCACAACACACCCCTGCTCCCCTGCGCACTGGGTCACGGCCACAGCCCCCGCCTCTGTGGCCTCTCCGTCCTGCGTGATCTGGTTCCTCAACCCAAATGCCACTGCCTCTGAGAGGCCCGCCCTGGTCACTCTGCACAGCCACTGCCGCCCGCCAGATCGCCCACTTTCATCTCCTTCAGAGCAGTTCTCGCTGTCTTCAGGGGAGTGACTGCTGCTATGCTGTCCCTCCACCCTGCTCCACCGCTCTGAGCGGAACCAGGTTTTCCCCATCTCTGGGGTGAGGATGAGGGAGAGGGAAAGTGCTTTAAGAGTTAGTGGCTGTGTGTCTTATAGCAATGATGTCACTTGGTAGTTTCTCTCTGTATTATCATAAAGCCATTTTATCGGAGGGGCACTCAGCTGTGTCTGGGGGTTACTTTTGGTACTATGCTCAATGGTTACACCTGGCAGTGCTTAGGGGATCATGTGGTACCAGGGATGTGGCCCTCACATGCAAAATGTGTACTCCGGCCCTTGAGCTGTCTCGCCATCACCGGTGAAACTGTTCCTTAAGAGAGATCAGTGATCCCTCACTCAGGGCTTGTTGGCAGAGCCAGGTCAGTATAAGGACATAGCATAGTACAGAATAGAGTGTGCGCAAGTGTGTGTGTGTGTGTGTGTGTGTGCGCGCGTGCGAGCGCGTGCATGCGTGTGTACCTGAGAATTTGTGGTTGCAAGACAGGCAAAGTTCCTTGTGGTATCTATAATAGAGCCGGGTATTATTTTAATTACACATACCTGAGTTTATGAGTGTGGCATATGAGTGTATGAATTTGTGAATGTGTCAACATGAAGACCAAAAATCCTAGTGCAGAGCCAGAAGTAAGCCCTGAGCACAGCCAATTGTTGCCCACAGACAAGAACAAACAAACAAAAATTCTGGGGTCTGGGGAGGGAGTTCAAAGTTAGAGCACATGCTTAGCATGTACCAGGCTCTTTGCCACCCTGGCACCAGCTGCCCCATCCCAGGGCTACTGGGTGTGACTCTGGTGGCGCCTGATCTCTGCTGGTAGTGCCCTGGTCCTCCTGTCCCCCAGCTCTGCTGTAGATACCACCAAATCATAAGAAAGAAAAATGCTCTGGGGCTGGAGTAGAGCAGGTAGGGCATTTGTCCAGCACGTGACAGACCTGTATTCAATCCCCAGTATCCCATATGGCCAGAAGTGATTCCTGAGTCCAGAGCCATGAGTAACCCCTGAGCATCACAAGGTGTGACCCAAACCCCCACCCAACCCCCAAAAGAAATGTTCATATTTTGGAGTCCCAAGAACTGGATGGCAGTTAGGGATGCAAGAGGGGCAGGGAGCACTGGGGGGATTGTGAGTGGCATCTGGATGCCCCCAGCCTCCTTCATGTCCTGACCCCTCCTCACTCCGCCCGATGTGGTGCTGTTCCTCCTCAGGCCCTACCTGGCTTGTCCTCCAGGAGCACCGGGTCGGAGGGCAGTGATGGTCTCCCGGGCCCAGCTGAGTTCACTGCCTGTACCTGGAACATGTAAGTCTTCCCTGTCTGCAGGTCAGCGATCTGGGGGACAGGGGAGAGGAGTGAGCATGAAGGACAAGAAAGATCCATTCTGTCTGCAACTCTGGCCAGGGAGCAGGGAACCCAGGGCCTTGTGCTCAGGCCCCAAGCACAAGGTCTTTTTTTTTTTTTTTATTAAGTCACCATGAGATTTAACAGTTACAGAGTTGCTCATGATTAGATTTCAGTCACTCAATGTTCCAACACCTATCCCTTCACCAGTGTATATTTTATTTCCCCAAACCAATTTCCCTCCTGTCCTCCACCCCCAGCCTGCCTCTATGGCAGACATTGCCTTCTCTGTCTCTCTGTCTCTCTGTCTCTGTCTCTGTCTCTCTCTGTCTCTGTCTCTCTCTCTCACCACCTAGAACTGAGTGGCAAGTATAGGACTGAGTGAATGTGGGCCAACCATCCACATGTGGAAATGGGGCCAGGTCACTAGACCTGCCCTGCCATGGCCTGAGATGGCCACGTGAGGAGAAGAGAGGCCGTTGCCTCTCACGTGTCCTCCTGCCAGCCATTCAGCTGCAGCCAAATCTGCACAGGGGACTGACCCCGTGAGACAGAAGCTGCAGAAGGTTTGTCAGGTCAGAGCTGGGAGGATCTGAACTTTTTCAGAATAAAAAGGATGATTTTTTTTCTGGACTATAAAAGGAGCACATTGGGTGAGGTGAAAGCAACAGAGACTATGAAAAGCTCCTGGAGACCCCCTGGCCCCCTTGTGGATCAGACTAAAGGTGCAGGAGCCCTGTAGGAATAGTCAGGATGCTGGAGTCTGGCCCTGGCTCTCATACTCTTCCCTCCGAGTTTCTGCAGCCTGCCTTGCGTTCTCAGGGTGAACACAGAGAAAGCTGACATGTGGTCTTAAAGCCACACCATCCTGCTGGCCTGGGAGCTGGCTCAGGGAAGCCAGGTGGAGAAAAGATTCCCCTGGAAGGCAGGACCACCTGAGCCCCATTGCAAATTGTCCTCACCCATGTGCCTGAGACAGAGGCACCCACCAGATGTGCTGAGGGACCCGATATCCACGCGGGTGGATAGACTCACGGAACACCTCTAGCTCCCAACAGCTTAACCAGGTGTGGGTTGTCTGTGGATCCCAAGGGAGGGGAGGCTGTGACTGCCCTTTCTCTTCTGACCGTAAGGCAAGCCAGCCACGCCTGGGAAAGGCACCATTAACTTTGCTTGGCTTCCTATTTTCCAGAGTTTATACAGTTTGATTCTCACACAAGTGAAGGAACCTATCTGCAAACATGTTAATTAGCATACGATATGCACATATTGTGTGTGAAATTAAGAAACATAACTGTTTATATAGGATGCATCTAATGACTACTGTGGATCATGTACATATATGTAACGAAGCATAACTATCCTGCCCTGGTTCTGCCATGTCCCCTGGTGATGCGGGTGGGGGGAGGCCTGGGGCATGGAGGGGGATGCAAGGGCAAGAACTCACCCTCAGGTGGGTGCTGGAGACGGGGTCTGGGGGGATTGGCTTCCACTGCTCAGAGCCTTCCTCCTGGACACTGATGCGGTAGCCGGTGACAGGCCCGGCCCCGGTGTAGTGCGGCGGCTCCCACTGCAGCATGAGGGAGGTGGCCCGCACCTCGGACACCCGGACGTCGTATGGGGGCCCTGGTGGACAAGAGGGAGATGAGGAATTGGGCCTTCACGTGGCCACTGGGCCATCCGCCTGAGATTCAATCGAGAAGTCAGTCAGCAGCTCATCAGTCTGTCTGTCACAGTCTGGGAGTGCTGGTTCTGGGCAGGGGGTGCTTGGCCAGCTTTGGCTTCTTGACAAAGTCTGGTCTCCACCAGAAATAGGCTTCGAAATCCTCAGGTTGCTTTCTCCCAGAGCATCCGGGTCCTCCTTATTCATGGGGTCACACCCTGCTTAGCTCTGGACACTCAGAGGATCCCTTTACTCAGGCACCTGCCGCTTCATTGGTAAAGCAGGAGTAGCAGGGTCTGGGAGAGAGCACATCCCCAGAGCCGCAAGTGGTCCCCCTAGCACTGCCAGGTGTGACGGGATCCCTGAGGACAGAGCCAGGGTCAGTCCTGAGCATAGTTGGGTGTGGTCTCACTCAAACCAAGACAAAACAAAACACTCAAAAAATAACAACAACAAAACAAACTAAACCCAAACAGAATCCAGTTTAGAATTAGTACTGGTTCTAATCAATGCAAGTATTCTGAATACTTAGGACATGATTTACGGAATGTATCAGTACACATTTTGTACCCAATCCATGGGACCTGTTTACGGTAGTGGTTGCCTTAAGCACCATGCACAGGGGAGGGGAGGGGAGGGGAGGGGAGGGGAGGGGAGAGGAGGAGAGAAGAGGGGAGGGGAGGGGAGGGGAGGGGAGGGGAGGAGAGGGGAGGGGAGGAGAGGGGAGGGGAGGAGAGGAGAGGCCATCTACTCGGGCCCGGGTTTTATGCAGAAAATGAAACTGAGCTGAGCAGAAGCGTGGGAGGTGGGGGTGCCCCTTATCTGCAGTCAGGTGAGGGGCTCCACTGTGAGAAAGCTTAGGGGTGAGATTGGGGTGCAGGTGACCAGCTCCTCCTGTTTGTTCAGATCAAACCACTTCCTGGGACCTTGGACTTGGAAGGATGAAAGCAGCACGGTCCTGGGCAAACGGGCACAGTTGGTCACTCCAGAGGGGCACGTTCAGGTCAGAAGGAGAGCTCAGACAGTATACTGAGCTCAGGGTAGCTTGTGCTGGGCATCCAGAACTGAGGTCAGGGTTCACTGAGCTGCTCTGTGTCTGAGAGTCCAGAGTGCAACGGGAGAAGGATGGGGAAATCTCAGAACTTTCACCTGGCTGGGGCATGGTCCACTCTTTACACTCAAACAGGCTGCTGGGCGCCGACAGCTCCCCAACTCCTGCCCAGTTGACAGCCCGGGCGCGAAACTCATAGAAGTGGCCCTCCAGGAGGCGGCTGACCTGGATGGGCAGAAACAATTGGTGAAGGCAAGTGGGGGAGCAAGAGGAAGAGGTTCAGGGGCGGAAGGCTGCCCAGAGCTGGAGGTCAAGGGGACTTTCAACAAGATTGGCTGGATGGGACTGCCCTTGAGACCCGATGGACTATCCAGGCAAGGGGGCACCTCCCACAATGACCGTTGGTGTTTGTGACCCAAGTCCTGACCCAAGCTGGCGGTCGTGACCTCACCTTGCAGACCCGGGGTGGGGCAAGCTGCTGGTTGACCGGGTGCCAGTCCAACTCCTCTGAGTCATGCTGATCCAGGAAGTAGCCCAGGATCTTGCCCCCTCCACAGCGCTTAGGGGCTTTCCAGCCAATGACCATCTCATTCTTCCCACAATTGAGGAGGGTGAAATCGTACGGGGCAGAGGGAGTGGCTGTGGGAGGGAGGAGGTAAGGCTGCTGGTCCCCGGGGCTTGCCAGGAAGCCGATGACTGTCTCCAGGGACTGTGATTTTTCGCTAATGGCACCTGCTGGTCACCCTGACTCCCTGAGGTCACTGGTACTTTCTCTCCCCAAGGATGGTGATTAGCGGTGTTCATGGCCCCCTCATGGAAGCCCGTGTCCCACTGGTGTCTGGAATTGGACTCCCTGAGATGCCACCCAGAAGCCCATCATACTGCCCATCCTGAAGCTGCCCTGGAGGCACGTGGGCAGGGCCTGTCCCTGGACTCACCTAGAGCCTGCTTCACCCTGATGGGCTCCGTGGGGGTCGAGGGCTCCCCGACTCCAGCCTCGCTCACTGACCTGATACAAAACTCGTACTCCTTCCCCGTCTTCAGCCCGGGGATGGTGAATCTGGGAGAGAAATGGCACAGCCTGGAGCAGTGGCAAAACAGCCCAGCGACATTCCTGAGCTCTCCACGAGGACCTTGTTGGGCAAGTGGTGACCCGCATGGCTGGATCTGAGAGTCCTGGGCCCATCTCATTGTCTCAATCCCACCTCAGAGGAGAAAGTCTTAAAGATATTAGACCACGAGGCTCTTCCAGAATCTGCCATCCAGTGAAAAACACCCTTCGAGAGGGAGCTGTGGAGGGAGGGCAGCAGGCCCAGAGCTGTGGCCTAGGGCCCGGGGGATGTGATGGTCTATGTGGATATGATGCTCAAAACACTCAGTGGGCAGGAATGGTCGAGGAATGACCGTACAGCACGTAGGATGATTGCCTTGCATGTGGCTGATCCGGGTGCAATCCCAAGCACCCCATATGGTTTTCTGAGCACCACCAGGAGTAATTCCTGAGTGCAGAGCCAGGAGTAATGCCTGGTATGACTCCCTGCCAACTCCTTCCCCGCTCGCCCCCCCCCCCCCCCAACACACACCCAAACAAACCCAAATCACTAAACATCCCTTCCAAGATTCCCTGGGAGAGTCATCATCCTGAGACATTCCAGATTCAGGCAATGTATTCTTCTTGTCCTGTCCCTTCTGCATGAAACCTAAATGGTGGGCCTCCTTCCCCTTTGCTCTTAGCCACATTTTCCTGCAGCAAATCTTACTGTCCAGGAGCTCCAGGGGACCTGGGAGTCACTCCAGCGCACAAGGCTGACCGGGCTTCAGTCCTCCCAAGGCTGAGGGTGGCCCAGGTAAGGGTGTGCGAGCAGCTCCCCACACAAGAGGCTGGGATGGCAGGTGAGGTGAAGAACAGCCTCTGAGGCCGGGGGTGGTACTTACCCAACATGTGTCGAGCAGGAGGAAATTGAAAGTTGCCAGGTGGGAGATGGGGGCCTGGAGGGGACGTTTGAAGCAAACTACCCAGTCCCTTCAGGTTACAGGGCAGAAAGGGGTTCCCCAGAAGGAAGGCAGTGTGCCCAGAGCACAGTCTTCTTAGGAAGACTTTGGACCAGAACCCAGGTTTGCTGAGTCCTACCTAACCTAGCCCAGCACCTGGTCTGTGCTCCTCATCCATTCATCCAGACAGGCCATGGGCATCTCTGATGAGCCCGGTTTGGTGGGGTGATATGGTGGCTCCAGGGCCCCCAAAGTCCAGTAGAGGTCCCCACATGCTTCTACCTCAGGAAGCCATCTGGGCAGCAGTATTAGCGGCCAGTTTTGAGCCACTTCACCGATGACACACACATGTGACATAGCGGGGGCGGTGCCACACAGAAGGTGGTCTTTCTTCACTCCCCTCAGCCCCTCTCCAGCCACACTCCTGCTTCATGAAAGCCCATAGGAAATACTGGGGGACATTCTAGGCATTGCCTGGCTCCGAGCTCCTCAGTCAAAACCCCGATGATTTTTCACTTGGGAATGCTGGGCCTGAAGAATCCTAAGGTCCTGGAAAGGACCATGGACCTGCTCCCATTTTCTGGGTAAGATGATCGTGGGGTTTGGGTTCCAGGGTAAGAGGAGCCAAGCCAGGGGTATTTAAGGCCTGTCCAATCCTGGGAAAGGGGCAGAGGGATGTCGCCAGGTGAGCCCCTCATCCCCTAGAGCCTCAAAACTGAAAGAAGCCACGTGCCCTGAGGTCTCTGAGCTAACCAGGTCTGCAAAGGCCAAGGCCACCGGCTGAGGGAGGAACTGTAGAGGGGAAGGAAGTTGTTTTTCCCTTCTGCCTCCCCCCCAGGCTCTGGGTGAGTGAGAGGGAGACTGAATGGAGCCTGAACCAGGGCTTCCAATGGCACCCTTAGCCTCTAAGCTCTTGGAGGGGCAAGACCTGGCCCTTCAGCTCCCCTTGCAAATAGCTGGCCCTCAGCAAGCATTAGCCAAGAAAGAGGCCGTGCGGGCAAGTCCCAGTTCCTTCACATATGAGCTAAAGGGGTTTGGGCAAGTTCCCAAGGGGCCCGTGCCACCTTAGAATCTTCATCTCTACAGGAATCATTGAAGGGACAGTTCTACACTGGGAGGTGGCAGTGGGGCAGAGGTGACCCCGCGTATGGGAAGCACACAGCCTGGTGCCCCGTGCCCAGGAGAGCCATGCTGGGAGTGGGGGGGCTTCCCTGCTGGGACACTTTCTCCTTCCCGAGGGTCCCCGCAGACTCACTTGCTGTCCTGGATGGGCTTGTTGTTGACGGTTTCCCACTCAGACGCTCCCACCTCCCGGGAGTAGATGTAATAGCCCAGGAGCCCGGGTCCTTCCACAGGAGCCCAATTCAGGGACACGGAGGTCTGCGTGTCTCGGAGCGCTTGGACTTGGGCGGGAGGAGGGAGAGGAGCTAAAAGACAAAAGCGAGGGTGGGGTTAGGGTGCTGAGAACTCTGGTTCCGGGTCCTGTTGGCCCAGGCAGGAGTAGTTCTCTCGGTGCACAGAGACTGGAGGATCCAAGCACTTAGGGGGCTCTTCTCTTCGCCCAGAGAGGTGCCACAGGCTCCTGCATTCTACAGGTGCTCTCCTGCTTAGCTACAAGCAATTCTTCTTCATCGATCCTTGCAATAGCCTTCTCTTATTCCTTCCTCTCCCTCACTTTTGCTTTTTTAATGAGCTGTCCAATTTTTATATAATAATTTTATTGTAATTATAATCGTATATCCCCTGTCATTGATTTTGTTCCCCTCTTTCTTCTCTCCTCTCTGAACTGTGCCAGAACCTTAATCTCAGTCTAGCTTGTGGGCTACAGAATCTGTGCCACATCCAATTACTGCCTAGATATTTTTTTATTTTGTTTTGTCTTCTTGGGCTACCCCCAATGATGTTCAGGGCTTACTCCTGGCTCTGTGCTCAAGGATCACTCCTGGAGGGGGTTGGGGGACCATATGTGGTGCTAGGGATCAAACCCAGGTTGGCTGTATGCAAGGCAAGTGCCCTACCTACTGTACTATTGCTCCAGCCCCAGGTCTCTGAATTGAGTCTAAATGTTGCCTGTACCAAAATTAAGGACTGGAGCGATAGCAGAGTGGGAAGGGCATTTGCCTTGCATGTGGCTGACCCAGGTTTGATTCCTCTGTCCCTCTCGGAGAGCCCGGCAAGCTACTGAGAGTATCCCGCCTGCACGGCACAGCCTGGCAAGCTACTCGTGGCATATTCAATATGCCAAAAACAGTAACAACAAGTCTCACAATGGAGACGTTACTGGTGTCCGCTCGAGCAAATCGATGAACAACGGGATGACAGTGCTACAGTGTTATCAGAATTAAAGATAAACTCTTGCCTACCAACTTATTAATACCTGCTATCAATCAATCTTTATCTTTTCTCTATTTCTCTCCTTCCCTCCCTTCCTCCCTCCCTCCCTCCCTCCCTTCCTCCCTCCCTCCCTTCCTTCCTTCCTTCCTTCCTTCCTTCCTTCCTTCCTTCCTTCCTTCCTTCCTTCCTTCCTTCCTTCCTTCCTTCCTTCCTTTCTATACAATTTTTCTCAGTAAATGATTGAAGCAGAAAGAATCTGGGCCTTTGAAACTGTGCCCAGCAGGCTGCAGCATATCAGACTCTCCAGGATGGTAATACAACAGTTGGGTTCCTTAAATGACAGCAGGTTCTCTGCTCAAGAAGAAAAGAACCCCAGAATCCTGAAGCTTCCAAGAAGAGGAAGGCCTGGAAATTGGGGGCTGGATAGAGTTGTAGCTAAGAGACTATGGAAGGAGCACAGGGGAGCAGGGGCTGGGGGTGCTGGCAGGGGAGGCCACCAAGGCCACACAGGCAGATGCTGAGCTGTAGGTGAGTGCAGTCCTGATTGATGTGCCAGGACTCAGGGGCGACCCAGCTCAGCCTCTACAAGAAAGGATGAGGTCCTGCTCAGGGGCAAGGGTGGTGTCAGCAGAAGGTTTTTAGACAAACGGAGGGGCCACTTGTTCACACTCAACTTCTAGGCTGGTCCCAGCTAGGTTCTGAAACCTGGGGGAAATGTTGGCCTTGCCAGAACCTGCCCATCCACAGGGATTTCTGATGTCTGAAAATGACAGGACTGAGGGATATCGGCAAGAGGTGGGGGCTGTGTCCAGCTTCTACCCATGATCTTGGGGCTCCTGTGATCTAAGGGGCCAGAGGCAGGGGACTGGGCACGACTCTGTCCCTGCAGCCACGGGGCCCGGGGCCCAGGAGACGGTCTCTGTACCCCTCCTGCAGGTACCTTGCTTTCCCTTCAAGGCCACGGGCTCGCTGGGCTCTGAGGGATCGCTCATGCCGTACTGGTTCATGGCGCGCACTCTGAAGACATACGACTTCCCTTTCTCCAGATCCAACAGGGCGAACCTCGGAGACCTCACTGGCATCTCTGAGCTGATGGCCTCCCAGGTGCCACTGCCGATGACAGACTGTGATATGGGGGAGACGCTGGGTTCAGCAGTTGCCCTTTTCTGTGGGCACTTCCCACCCTGCTCCTGAAACTTCCATCCCAGCCCAGGTCACCCTTGATCATGCACACTCTCGGCCCTCTGATCCCTCCAACCATTCCCTAGATGCCCACTGGCCTCCATACATTTGAGACCCCCAGACTGCCCTGGCCAGGAGGAGGTGCTTGACCCTGAGTGGCTATCCCCCCAGTACTGAGCTGACTTGGGGGGGGGAGGGAGGAAGCGGGGACACAAGGCTGTCCCTCTTGTTGTTGCGTCTATGCCTCTTCACTTCTGTGTTCCCATGAGCAGCTTTGGACACTGCCAGCAGTCCCGGGCTCCTCAGGCTGGAAGGAACCTCAGACATCATATATTCCCAGCTCTCTTGTCTCTGGCCTTCTGAGAGGGACTTCCTGAGCCCCCCTCAGGCTCATTTATGACTCCAGGGTCTCCTACCTTCTCCACCGAGTATGTCAGAGGGGACTTGCCCCTGGGGCTCGGTTCCTCCCAGCCCAGGACCACATAGGCTTCGTGGGTCTCCACGGCGTGGACGTTGGTTGGGGGCGAAGGGATGACCACAAAGTCTGCAAACAGAATAGTCCAGGTTGGAGACAGCTGAGCCCTCAGAGATAAGGACCCCCTAATCTTATCCCCTTATCTTACTGAGAACAGAACTCGGGCTCAGAGAGGGATGGGAACTCACTTCAGTCACCCAGGACTCCCGATATCCTGCCCGGGCCCCTCCAAATAAGTTGCCTCTTCCATGAGAGTAGAGAAAGCTGGGCCATGGCCACCCACCAAACCTGGGGCTCCTCAACTGGCAGTGTCACCTGCAGCCCTGCACCCTTATCTGTGGACAGTTGCTTCTCTTTTGTGTCATTTGTATCCCGGGCTTTCTGGACCCACAGAGGAACAGGAGGCTCCACGTACCTTCAAAGTCGTCTGTACTGACCGTGATCTTGTTCCCCAGATCAAAGGAGATCTCTAGGAAGAAGAAGGGGGTGCGGTGGATGTAGGGTTGGGGTCAGCAGAGGTCATGGCAGGGCCTGATGCCCTGGTCCCATGATGGCCTTTTGGCCTTTGGCTGAGGACCTTGCTAGGTTCTCGCTGGGTCTTGGTATTCTCCAGGGTCTGAAGTGCAATGCTGCTGCCGGAGACCTCAGGGATTCTCTGCCCTCACGGGAAAAATCGGGACAGAAACAAGTGACCTGGCAGAATGCCTGAGGCAGGTGAGCTGGGAGGCAAGTGCCATTGGGACAGTTCCTCAGAGCTGAGAGGGCTGGATCTCCTCCCGTCGCTCAGACTGGGGGCTCCTGGGACAGCGCTGCTTCCCACCTTCAGCAGGAGGGGTGTGGAGAGGGACCTGTGACCCTCTCTCACATTATTATCTCCTATGGAATTTATCCTTCCATCTTTCAAGATGTACCTCTTGCTTCAGGCTGTCTGTTCCAGAGGACTGGACATGGTTTTCCTCCCTCAGACTGGGATTTCCTGAAGCTGAGTCCCACCATCACACTAGAAGCCCCCATGGGCTGTCCCACTGGACGAGGGTTCCCAGAGGGGCCCGTGTGAGGCAGTCCTGCCTTGCAAGTGCCCTGACTGACTGACTCTCTGGAACG
This sequence comes from Sorex araneus, assembly GCF_027595985.1. NCBI lineage: Eukaryota > Metazoa > Chordata > Mammalia > Eulipotyphla > Soricidae > Sorex > Sorex araneus. The sequence goes on along the minus strand of NC_073306.1, from coordinate 50,624,262 downwards.
TCCGTACAGGGCCTCTGGACGTACCTGTCTTCCTCTGGGCTTCCACCTGCTCACCCATGACCACTGGGTCTGAGGCCTTGGAGGGGACGCTGCGGCCGATTTTGCTGATGGTTCTCACCCGGAACCGATAGCTCTGACCTTCAACAAGTCCTTGGATTGGGCACCGACAGGTCTCCCCAGGGGCCTCATGGCAGGGCACCCACTGCCCAGACTCTCCCTGGCACCTGTGGGAGAGAGGCGCCACCTCAGCCCCTGCCCTTGACTCTGCCCAGAGGCCATCCCCGCCTTCACCATATGCCCTCCCGGTGCTGGCCCCACCTCATGCCTCAGCTTAGCTGCACAACTCGACTCCTGGGGTCAGGGACCTCACAACATGAGAGACTCCCCAGGGTCATGCTCTGAGCAGTAGTCTGAGGAGCTACACGAGGACTCCAGCATCTGGGCATTGGCATATCAGCATCAGCATCCTCTAGTCCCACCCAGTGCATTTTGGGGGGCAGTGGTTCCCCTGTGGCTGTACACCATGAGCCCCTCATCCCCTGCCTCCCCACCCCCATGGACCCTTGCACAAGTAAGGCTAGGCAGGCTGCTCCAGGAGCCTTCTTGGGGAGCCCCAGGCGTTCCCTCAAGTCTGCGATGTGTGGGATGGTGGGGAGTCCTGGGTTCCCCCTCTAGGTCCCCCTTCGTCTGCACTCAGCGAGGGAAGCTATTCATGTCCTGGCAGATTTTTCCAGACCAGCGGCCTCTCTCCCACTATCTGCTCCCTGGGATCCTGGGGCAGTGGCCAGTTCTAGTGGCAGAATGTGCCAGACTGGAGGCATGTAGGCCCTTTCACTGCCCCTCGATCATACCACCTACTTCCTGCCTCATTCAGAAGCCAGGCACAGTACCCCTTTTTCCTGTCGCCCCCCCGCCCGACCTACCGCTCAATGGCGTAGCCTGTGATGATGCTGCCCCGAGTGTCGCTGGGTGGGGTCCAGCTCAGGACGAGGCAGTCTCTGTTCACGTCCAGGCAACGGACGCTCAGCGGGGACCCCGGAGCTCCTGCTTTCTCTGCGACAGCATCTGAAATGGGGTTGGGGGCCAGGGGCAGGGTGAGGGGGAAGGGGAGCTCTTCCTGTCCACTTGCATTTGGTCACAAGTCCCTCCCAGTACTGCCCTGAAGCCTCTTTTCCCGGCCGGCCTCCAGTGTCTGAAGACTTAGCCTCCCCTTTTCTGGCTGCAGCTGGGGGCTGGGGGTTGGGGGATGCTCTCCTGGGCAGCGGGTCCAAAATCTTTTCCATTCATGCTGCCTTTTCACCTGAGAAACTCAGCATCGGTGAGAGCTGCCTGAAACACCTCTGATCCACAATTAATGATGTGATGGATTTTGAGCGACTTTTTTGTTTCTGCACATTTGTTGAACATTAACCCTAAATATTTTAGGCTTCATCAGTGAATGGCCCCTTTTGCTTCTCTGAGAAAAGCTTATCGTGCTCCTACTAGCATTCCTAGTTTAGTTAAAGTTTATCTGTAATCTTTCCTTTGTATTTTACCTCTCATTGTCACAGCTCCCTAAGTCAGTCTTGATTACTCATTTGAAGTGCTGTGTATTGGTACCTGCTTTTCTATTTCTCCTATAGCCTTTTCATATTTTATTACAGAGCAATGTTCTTTTGGTTAAACACAGAAAGACCATTAATGCTATGCTCTTGGGAGTTGATTGACTCTGAAATATATCTATCCCGGGCCTAATTTCTTGGTCATAATTACTTGACTCAGGCTTCAGTAGCTGTAGTTCCTAACACCCCAAAAGGGAGCTCCTGCCATGGGACTGGGATGGATCCAGGGCAAGTGACAAAGCTACCCCGGCATCGAAATGGGACAGTACTAGAAAGCATAAATGCATGATCTTGATGCGAGCTGTTATGACTTAAGAGACAGGACCCATATGGGGAAGAACAAGCTGAACTGGCCTGAGGACTTAGTCTGGGATTTACAGTAAAAGCCTTGCTTGCTCTCAGAGCCCAGAGAACTAAGTGTTGGGATCTTGGTCTCTTACTGTGTTTATCTAAACAACTGCAAGTATTGATAATTTATACACCTAGAGGAAAAGGTAAAAAGCAATGTGGATTTCCCTGGAAGACAGTGTCTCCTTGCTTTAATCTCCCCAAAAGAGAATTTCCTACATTTTATCTATGTAAAAGATGTATGTAAATTTCCAGATGTCTTACCTATGTAAATGATCAATCACACCATGTCCTTAACTCCCCTTCAGAGCTAGCAGCTCCGTATTAAATGGGCCATTTTCACCATCAGGCTGTGGTCCCTGGTCTCCATGACTCTCTGTTTCTCTGTTGAGGAGGCCTGGGGAGGCCTGGGGAGGCCTGGAGAGGTGACTACTGAATGGTCATCATCGCAGCACGCACAATTATTTTGTGAACTCATAACGTTCTTTTACCACTCGTCAGATTTCCAGTGACCTCCCGTATTCAGTTAGATAATTCCATATAATGTGGCCACCGTTTAAGAAGCCAGGCCCCAGGGAGCCAAGCGACCCCTCAACGCTGACCAGCTGGCATCGTTCCTGTCTAAACCCTGCAGCAAGCTTCCATTCTGTAGATGGGGAAACTGAGTCTCACAGTAGTGGAGTGACTGGCTCCAACTCATGAAAAGGCAGAGTTGGGATGCCAACTTGGGTCAGTGCAAGGATCAGGAGGCAGAAATCACCAGGACTGAAATTGGCCCAACCCAATCTCGGCCTTCCTCCAGGTCAGACTCTTGCTGGTCCCGTCAGCAGGTACTGGATGACCCTCACCCGGTGCCCCCTGCTTTCAGCAGGGAAATGGAGAGCATGAGAGAAGGGACGTTGGCCCAAGGTTCCCCCCGCAAATCTGCCATCAGCAGAGCCCTGGATGGAGTCTCCAGTGGTACCCCCATCCCCCTCACCTCTTACAAACACGTAGGCACTCTGCTCACGGGGCCCGGAGGCTGAGGGCACCCGCACGGTGTAGAGACCCTCATCCTCCTTGTGGGCACAGGACACCTTCAGGGAAGATTGGCGGTTCGCATAGACCATCTGCTGTCGTTCTGATGGCCTGAGCAGCTTCCCTGCAGATGGAGGGACCCTGTGTGAGCACCGGGGGGAATCTCAGGGGCTCTAGATACTTGGGGGTCTAGGCAGAGGTGGGCTTCTGTGGCCATAGCTTGGGGCTCAGCTGGGAAGTCGGGGAGGGTGCACCCTCCAGGGCCCGGGTGGCTCCTAAGCATCTTTGCCCAAAACTTGGGGATGGGGTGCAGGGACGGGGCTGGGGGTGCACCCAGGGCATGAAGGTTTAGGTGGAGGTTCTGTGAGAATGGGAGTAAGGGGGGTGGGCCCTGGGGGAGGACCAGGGGCTGGGATGGGGTTAGGGGGTGAGTGGGAAGGGATTATGAGTTTAATGAAAGAAGCGGGGTCCTACTGAGGGGGCCTCAGGATGGGGAGGGGGCTTCACTGAGAGAGTTGGGTGTCAGTGCAGAGAGTAGAGGGCTCATTGAGGGGTGCAGGGAGGGGGTGAGAAGGGGACCCGGTTGGTAGGGTCTGGGAGAGGGAAGGTGGGGATCCAATGGAGGGGCCAAGCTGGGGGCCCTCCCCCCCTCTGTCCCACTCCGGGCGCCTCCCTCCTGTCAACACGGCTATTCTGGAAGATGGACGGGCAGGAGGACATCTCAGCCTGGCGATGGCAGCTGCTGCCTGGCCAGCAGGTGCCGCCTCCAGGCCCAGAGCTGCGGGGGGCCGAGCTGGGGGGGCTCCGGACGCCCTGTCCTTGGGCTGCAGGCCCGTTGGCCTCTTTGGAGGAGCTTCTTGTCCCTGCCCCCACTCACCAGCCTCGACCAGCACCCACAGGCTCACTTGGAGAAGCCCACATATGTGCCCACCGGCCCTGATGATCCCTCGCCCACCCAGACACTGCAGACCCCCTCAGACAATGACTCCAACTGCATTTTGTCTCTCCACCCCTCTCCCAAGGGCACCCCCTCCCAACTCATGCCTGTCTGCGCTACCCTCACCCAGGCCCTTCCTGGGGTCCTGCTCTAACCCCCCCCCCAGGGGTATTCCCGTTCAGTGGCAGGGTGGGTCACGGATGACTGTCTCTCCCCACTGGGGGTCCCAGGGTGGATGGGGCCAGAGCACATCTGTCTCTGGGGGCCAGAACTGGGGAGGGGGGTTCCTCACCATCTTGGAACCACTGGATGCTGTGCTCGGCGTCTATGATGTCTTCTGAAAAGAAGCAGCTCAGGGCGAAGGGCTCTTTCTCTCGAGCAAATACGGGTGCCAGCACTGATGTGAACTCCACCTCGGGGCCCAGCATCAGTCCTGGGGGCAGGGGGGTGGGCAAGGACTTAGGGAAGGTATCTTCTGAGGTGGCTAGTGGTCTTAGCTGGAGTGAGGCACTTCCCGGAGCCCCTCATTTCTCTGGGCCAGAATTCCTGGTTCCAGTTCCTGGAATGTGATTTCACTAGGAGGAGGGTCTGGGGGCGGGGGGAGAGGCTTGTCTAGATGAGTGGAGGGGGGGAGGCGGGGACACAGTGGTGGTGGTGGTGGTGGGGAGCCCACTGAGCCATCTCTCTGCCTCCAGACCACAGTTGTTTGGGGTTTTGCATTTGCCTTTAATGCCCAATTCACCCCAGTAAAGCTCATCAGCCTTGGGACCTCCAGAAATCAGCCTGGAAGTATTAACAGTTCAGAGGGAACCATCATGTGGACAGAACTCTGTGGGCAATCAGGGTCTCTGAAAGGGGCTGTGGGTGGGTAGAGCCACAGTGACTCCCCGCCCCCCTCTCCTGGGGTTCAGCACCCCTGCTTACGTTTAAAGATCTCCGAGTCGAAGCCAGCATCCTTGCCCAGGTACGCTGAAACCAGAGCCAACAGTTCACCACAGTTCAGATCCCAAGTCCCTCCCAGATTTGGGAGCCCTGAGCTCGGGTGTGGCTTCCAGTCTGGCCTATTTGTGGTCTGGGGAAGGTTCTTTCACTGGCCAGTGAGTTCAGTGAGTCCCCCACCCCTGAAGGTAGCGAGGCTCTAAAGAAAGGGGCTCATCTGAGCCAACCCTCAGCCAAAGCCCAATGAAGCCCAGTGAAGTCATTGCCAGGGTCATCCTGGGGGTCGCGGGGGTGGGGAGGATACCGGGGGACTGTGAGAGTGGCAGGGGATAGAGCAGAACTGAGTGGTATTTGGAGGTTGCAGGGGTCTTGGGGAGAGGCTGATGTCCCAATGGCTTCCGGTCCCAATGGGCACCCTGCATGCTTACCAGCCCCGTCTGCTGGCCCCGTTCAAATCCTTCCATACAGATAGGGAAACTGAGGTGAGAGCGCCCAGTTAGCACTCCAGCTGCTGGAAGCCATGCTGTGACCCTGGTCCCCAGAAAGGCCTTCCTGAGTGAGAGCCCCAGGATGGGAACCCAGAGTTCCTGGATGCAGTGTGCATATGGGAGGCACTAGGAGAGGAGAACAGGGTAGGGCGCGGTACTGTCTGGGGGCCAGGAATATGGCCGGTGCATCCCCAAGTGGCTTCCCTTCACGCAGCACGGGAACTGCACGAAGCAGCGGGAGAGCAGAAGGAGGCAGGGCCTGACCTTGGCCTGGACTCTGGGCACAGCCTATAGGGGCGGCTCAAATTCTGAAGGGAGCCGGGCCTGGCAGGGGGGACAGCTGCCTCCCGAGAGCTATTTGGAGAACAGGGCAGAGGGGTGGAGAGGCTGTGAAGGACGGTTTGGAAAGGTCTGATGAAGGTGGGGGGGCTGGGTTGCAGTGTCTGCTCCCCGGGAGGAGTGGATGTGAATGTGTAGTGTGTGACTGTATGAGTGTGTGTAAGTTGTATGTGTATGTGCATGTGAGAGGATATTTGACTATATACCTATGTGTGAGTGTGTGTGTGTGTGTGTATGATGAGTGTACATGACTATGTGTGAATGTATGTGTATGTATATATGTGTGAGTGTATATGTGGTGTGTGAGTGTACATGAGTGTGTGTGAGTGCATGTGTGTATACATGTGTGAGTGTATTGTGGTATGTGAGTGTGTATGAGTGTGTATAAGTGCATATGCATATACATGTGTGAGTGTAGTGTGGTGTGTGAGTGTACGTGAGTGTGTATGAGTATATGAGTGTACATGAGTGTGTATGAGTGTGTGAGTGTATGTGTGTTTGTATGTATACGTGTGTGTGGTTGTATATGTGTACACTTGTGTGAGTGCATGTGTATATTCAAGGGTGATTATGTGTGAGACAGTTGAGTGTGCATACGTATGTGAGTATATGTGAGTGAGTGTGACAACCCGCACCCACTCTCTCTCAGGCCCAGAGAGAGGGTGAGGTGCAGTGTTATCTTTGGGGAGGGGTAGCCCACATCTGAGGGTGCTGGGGACCCTGCAGTGCCGGGAACCCCAGAGCCTCATTTCAGATTGTGTGCTCCTCCCTTAGAGCCACCCTGGCTGGTGTTCCGGAGTGCAGGGTTGCCTCCTGGGTGCTCTGCTGGGGTACTGGGCATGGGGGCTGCTCTCTGTGGGAGTTGCTAGGTACCCACATACACCAAGTGCTGCAAATGGGGCTTCCAGAAGCACGTAGCTGGCTCAGCCCTACATGCCTACTTGGAAAATAGCATCAGCCAGATGGGCCAACGGGACCTGGGGCTGGGCAGGACTGGGATTTGGCCCCTGACACCCTCTAGTGCAGCTGGCAGGGCCAGGCCACCTTCCCAGAGGCCCTGAGCTGGATACGGGCCCTAACGACCCTGACGCAGAGAGCGCTCTGGTGGGATGTGGGGAGGGGCGGGGGTGCCCAGCCTGGGAGAGAGAGTAGAGACTTTCTGAGGGAGGAGGCTCTTTCCTTGAAGCCCCGGGGATGTGGCAGTTGTCACTGCCCTGGGCACTGGTACCCACCTCCCGCTGCTCTGTGTCTGAGGTCTTCCTTGGGGCGCCCCACCCCCGGCCTCTCCATTTCCCCTGGGCTGGCCTGGCCTGCAGGGCAGGTGGACTTACTCCGCACAAGGACCTTGGCGAAGGAGGAGGCCTGGCCATAGGCATTCTTCGCTGTCACCGAGTAGGTGGCTGCATCATCCGCTGTGCACCTGAGGAGACAGGGTGTCTCCAGAACAGCTGCTGGCTCCTGGCACACGCAGGCCCCCATCGGGAGGGGAAGGAGGAGCCGCAGGGAAGCCTCAGAAGGAGGCTTCAGCCTCCTCCAGGCCCTGCCTCAGAAGGGCTGGGCACTGCCCTCTCCTGTCTCGAGTCCTCCATTGAAAAACTGGGAACCTGCCCCAGCCAATCCCACCCCTGGTGAAAGTGCTTTGAGAATTGCATCCTTATTTCTGAAGCAGCAGGATCAGAGAGGCCAAACGCTTGCCCAGAGTCACAAAGCAGCTGTGATTCAAACCAGTTTCAAGGTGCTGAGCCGTCTCCCAGCCTGGCTTCCAGGCCTTTCCATGGCTTCAGATGGGAATCCAGGGCCAACCCTTGTTCCCTCTCATGTCACACAGGTGGCACAAGAACGTGGTGGGCACTGTCCCTCATCTACGCAGGATGTAGCAGTGGCAGAATGCAGCCTTGGCAGCTCACGTGAACCACGCATGCTCAGGGGAAGCCTGTCTAACTCTCTTCCCTCTAACTTCAACCCTGTGTGTGCGTGCATGCATGCATGCCTCCAAGTGCTCACTTTCTCATTTTCCATGCATGGACGTGTGCTCTCTCCTGTAGCTTACACAACACTCCTTGCTCAGCCTTTGTCCTTGCTGTTGGCCTCTGAGTTGGAATTTCTTAACACATAATCCAACTCATCAGAATCATATGGTATGTCCATGTGTGTGTGTGTATGTGTGTGTGTGAGAAAGAGGGGGGAGAAAGAGAGAGAGAGAGAGAGAGAGAGAGAGAGAGAGAGAGAGAGGAGAGAGAGAGAGAGAGAGAGAGAGAGAGAGAGAGAGAGAGAGAGAGAGAGAGAGAGAGAGAGAGAGAGAGAGAGAGAGAGGATTCCTGGACCAAATTTATCTCCATTTAGGAGGGTCCAGCCCACCAACCAGTATTTTAACAAACACCTCAGAAACTCTGGAAGACGCGGCTCACTCAGGACACAGCTTTGGGGAGCAGACTCTGCTTTGGCCTGGTACTTGTGAGGCTGGGGCCTCGGGTCTCTCTGGGCTCTTAGCCTCACCTCCTGATCTCCAGGGTCAGCAGTCCATAGTTGTTGTTGATTCGAATTTTTCCAGCAGGGAAGAGGCGAGGATCAAGTCGAACATCATTTTTGTACCTGTGGAGACACGGTGGTGTGTGGCCCGCGGTGTGGTTCTGAGTGGAAAGTGCATTAGCCCTGGCTTCCAACCTCAGCCTTATGCTACTTCCTCGCCTTTGCAATCCTGGCCAGCCTTTGGCTGCTCTGCACCTCAGTGTCCTCATCCATGAAACGGGCTAATAATAGCATCTATTTCACAGCTGCTGTGATAATTAAATGGGATTTAAAGTCTTTCTCTGGCACCCTGAATAGATGCCCAAGGGTGCATTCTTCTTCTGAAGAGGGAGCCTGGAGTTTTAGGGTGCCTCTTAGGGGTACTCTCAGGGAACAGACCCAGTGCTCCCTTCCTGTTGAGGGGAGGTTCTGAGGAAGGAATTCCATCCCTCGCTTCCCTTACAGTCCTTTTTCTTGACTCTTGGTTGAATAACCTGAAGGACTTTCAAAATCTTTCACGTTCACCTTTGGAACATGAGTCTTTGAGGATTGGCACAAAAAAAGGTCTTTCTCTTCTCATTGTAAAGGAACAGATGGGATCACTAAGCCTCTCAGTGAGAACCTGCTTCTCGCCTTTCTGTGGGGTGTGACCACATCCCTAAGTTTTGCCAAGGGAAATATATATGTCAGTTGGCTAGTCCTGAGGACACCCTTTGTCCCTTTGTCTTTCTATCTTTGGGCATGTATGAGACGGGAGGCTGCGGTCTGCCCTGCTGGGTGGACCAGGGCTTTGTGCCCTAACTCCCAATCAGCAGAAACAGGCCTGAGGTTTGAGGGATCAGTGGGGCTGGTCATCATAGCAGCCCCACTCTGGCTCTCCCCAGACATGTCTACGGAAGGGAAAGAAGCATCTCTTACTTAACATAAAGAACCTCATTCTGTGGGGCTGGAGAGATATTACAGCAGGCGGAGCACTAGCCTTGCATGTGGCCGACCCAGGTTTGATCCTCGGCATCCCTTATGGTCCCCTGAGCACCCCCAGGAGTGATCCCTGAGTGCAGAGCCAAGAGGAAACCTTGAGCACTGCTGGGTATTGGCCCCAACCCCATCCTCCCCCAGAACTCTTGTCCGTCAATACATCTAAAAGTATAGTGTATGTATGTGTGTGCATGTGTGTGTGTATGTGTGTGTGTGTGTCTGTGTGTGTGTCTGTGTGTGTGTGTGTGTGTGTGTGAGACAATAAGACCCTGGTATGAGGCCATTGAAACTGTTGTTTTCAGGCGGAGGCCCAGGGTGGAGCTCAGCACCTGCCTTGCATGAGGCTACAGGCTTGATCCCCAGCACCACCCTATACACCAAGTGTGATCCCGCGTTTTCTCCTGGGCACTGCCACTGAGAGTGAGAACCCCTGTCCTCACAGCAACAAAGGGAGAAGAAATGCCCCAACTCGAGACAAGCCCGTCCCCTACCCACCCCCCCCCCCCCCCCCGCCTCCCTAGAACCAAGACACTTTACTGGTGATTCCAAAGGTGTCTCAGTGATTTTCCAGGTCCTTCTGCACCCTGTTTTCTGTGAACTCTGGGGTTTCCTCCTTGCATGGAACTAGCCTCTTTCCACAGCCCACAGAGAGGGGTGTGTGTGTCTGAACACTGTCAGCCTAGTGTTTAGATAGAGAAGGAAAATCTGTGACCATTACGAGTCCCAGTGTTTGACAATGCCTGCTGTGTGACTTTGGGAAAATCTGTCCCTCTCTGGGCATCTGTCTTTTCATGAGGTTCTTGAATGCTGTTTGCCCAGAGGGATGACTGATGAGGACTCAGAAGCCTCAGCCTAGTGAGCCGAGCCAGAGCACCCTGGGTGCAGAGGCATAGAGCAGCCTGCCTTTGACCTGGCTCCCCCACGCCCTGTTTGTCTCCATGACAACCAAACAAGGCTGTGCCTACACCCTGCCCAGCCTCAAGACAGTGCCCACTTCTAAAAGGAGCCCATCTAAATCTCCTGTGGGGAGGGTGGGTCAGGTCTGAGTGCCAATCTTCCCGAGGCCTGGGGGCCAAGGTCAGGCCCTCCCACCTGCACCTGTCAGGAACATTCCAGAAGCCTCTGCAGAGACAGCCTTCGCCTCTGCTGGTAAAAGCAACAGCTGCAGCACAGACAGAGACCTGTGCTCTCATTCCCCCCTCCTCTGGGCCTCGGGCTTGGCGTGGGGGGCAGCCTCAAGGGCGAAGAAGAGAACTATGCAGAGGGGCCCATGTTAGAAAACACACACACACAGACACACACATACACAGACACACACACACACATTTTCAGTGACACACATTGTGTGAGGACCTGACCCAGGGAGGCCCTCGAAAAAGTGAGGTTTCCTCACTTTTTTATTTTCAATTTTCCCACTTATTATAAGTGTTGCTGTTGTTATTATTATTATTATTATTATTATTATTATTATTATTATTATTATTATTCAGTGTTTGGGGATCGAACTCAGGGCTTCATTCATGCAAGGCAAATGCACTGTCACTGAGCCACATCCAGGCCCCTCTACATATTTTGATGTAACGTTTTTGTTTATTTTCGGGGGAGTGCTCAGAAGACTTGGGTTCCTCTTACCGGGATTCTCAGCCAACCAGGCTGGCAGGTCAAGGCGAGGGCTGGAGGAGGATGCTGTCCTGCTCAGGCCCTGTGGAGCTGAGACCCCCCGAGAGCCCCCAGTGGTGCAGGGCCTCCAGCGGGGGACCTTGCGGTGTGGCATAGAGCCAAGGCCAGACACTGCAAGGCGAGAACCACCATCCCTGGACTCTCTCTGGACCCTCGGATTTATTTGTTTGATTTTGTTCTATTTTGCTTTGTTTGCAGGCTGCACCCAGCCGCACTCAGGGTTTATTCCTGGCTCGGCATGCAGGGATCGCTCCAGATCAGACGTGGTGCTGGTGATTGAAGCTGCATCAGTGACATACGGGACAAGGGCCTCACCCAGTGCGCTGTCTCTCTGGACCCTGGAATTTTCAGCTTGGGTGGTTGGCAGAGATTTCAGGTAGAAGTAGAATTGTGGCCAGGGTCCACCTCTATGGCATAATCGTGGCCACACTGGCCCTGGCTCTAATGCTTGCTGTTGCCCCTGCCTCGGGGCAGAGCAAAATGAACTCTTGTGTCCCACAGCCCTGAGACCCCCTCTGCCCCCCATCCCCCTTGCAGATCTCTCCCAGGGCTGGGGCACAGTTCTGGTGCCAGCCCAGGAGGAAGTGGGCCCTGCCTAGGGCAAGGTAGGTGGAAGCCAGGAGCTCCAGGGCCTCCAGACTCCCCCGCTGGCCACACCCAGGAGGACTTGGCCTCCTCTGCCCGTCAGGAATGCACTGCTCCTGTGTGGCGAGCTCGGTGGCAGGGCGGCGGCAGGTCCCCTCCCTAGAGGCTCCCTGGAATGCCTTAGACGCAGTCTCAGTGCCAAGGCAGGCCAGGCCAGCTGAGGGCTGACCTCTACTTAGCACAGGCCGGCTGTCGGAAGCAACTTGCTGGCAGAGGTGCCTCTGTCACCCCAGAGCATCAGTGCCCAGCACGGTGCCCGGCATACCTTTCGGAACGAATGCTATTTCTATTGGGTTTCTGAAGCATTGTGTGTGCTTGGAGGGGACAAACGCCTGTGACAACCACTTTCCCAGCCGGGACACAAGAGACTTGAGGTTGAATCCCGCTGCTGTGTGTCCTTAGGCAAGCCCCACTACCTCTCTGAGCCTGGGTCCCCCCTGTGAAGTGGGGACACTCATCTCTTATTCAGGAGAGACCTTAGGCTCCAGGGAGAGGAAAGTTCCGGTGAGTTCAAGTCCAGGAAATTGTTTTTCCCTTTGTGATTTCTGCTCTTTGTGTGTGGCTCCTCTCTGTTCACCCTCAACATTTGCTTTATGTGTCGCCTCCTCTGAGCAGCCCTCCCGGATCCTCCAGGCACAGGCTACTTCCTTCTCTTCACCTCCACTCTCCGCTCTAACATCACCTGTCAATGTACTTCTCTGTGGTGATGTTTCTCTTCCAGGCTGGGAGTTCCCCGGGACGAGATTGCTCCTGGTCCATTCTGAGGTTTCAGGGTCCCTGCCCGGGTTGGACAAGGTCCAACTCCTGGTGAGTGTTTGTTGAAGTGTCCTCCTCAGCCCCCAACGTGCTTCCCCTGAGACTCCTGGGGGGCTCAGAAAGGAGGGGTTCTGCCATGTGAAAGACTCCCCTCCCCTAGCGGCGGGACAGAGAGCCCCAGACGCGGCCGTGCCCACCTCCATCTCTAGCGCATAGGCCCACCCCCCCTCTGCCAGTCAGGGGGCTCTGGGGCTCTGTGATGGCTCCGGAAGGGCCTCTCCTGATTTCCCAGCAGCACCTTGAGCCTTCTGAGGGCTTCCACTGGGCTGTGGCACTGAATCCTACTGCCTGCCAATCAGGCAGAAATGGGAAACCAAGGCAGGACCCTTCAGGTGAAGCGACCACATTCTAAGCTACTAGAGGAAAGCTGAGCCTGGAGTTCAGCAGTCTCCCTGGGGTCCCCCCTTTAGGCCCCAGAGTCTATTTTACTGCCTCCCCTCGCCCTGCCCTGACCCCTGCCTCCTCCCCAGGACACTTAGCTCCCGGCAGGTGTCTTTCATGCCACCAGAGTCATATTTTTACAAGTGCCGGCTCCCCAGGAGCCCAGCGTCCAGCCCCCATCGGGCTGGAAGACAGCTAAGAATAACTGGGCCTGAGTCTCCCCAGCAGCTGCGGCTCTAATGGCGGGCGGTTGGGCAGTGCCCCGGGTCTGTGGGTCTGCAGCCCTCTTCTGTGGGAGGCACTGGGCCCCTGGGGGCGGTGGGGCCGCCAGGAACACACCCTCATGGCTTGGAAGCTAGAGCCCGGGGCAGCTGGGGGCCCCTTTCTCTCCTGCTGTGGCTTACCAGGTGACCTGGGGTGGAGGCGAGGCCTGGATGGTGCAGGTCAGCAGGACCGTGGCGCCTTCCCAGACGGCGTGGGAGCGCAGGGGCATCCAGAACCAGGGCCCGCGGCCCGAGCACAGCTCCCTCAGCTCCTTGGCCTCCCGGACCTTTGCTTCCATCTGGAGATGGCAGCGGGGAGGGGGCGGCGTGATTCCCCGGAGTCAGGGCGCCTGCTCGGTGCCCCATCTTTGCCGCTGCCCTCCCCCCAACACCAGGCTCTGAAGTCACACCCAAGTGGCCGGAGCCCCCTCCCCACTGGCCAGAGGCTGGCCATGTGGCAGAGGGGGCAGGATGTGGGGACACGGTGGAGCTGGATTGGGAAGCCTGGCAAGTCCTCCCTGCTTCCTTCTAGCCAAGAGGTGGCGTCACCTACCTGTGCGGTGAGGCGCAGACGGGTTAATCTATACAGAGGCCCGACCTCTGTTCCCCGGCCCCAGGGAGGGGGCACAAAGGGGGCTTAAGGCCCCCTAACATTGGTCAAGAATATTCTTCCCTGGGTACAGCAGGTAGAATATTTGCCTTGTATGCAGCTGACCTGGGTTTGATCCCCAGCCCCCCATATAGTCCCTGGAGCCCCTCCAAGAGTGATCCCTGAGTGCCACTGAGTGTGGCCCCCCGAAATTTTAGTTTTTGGGTCCCTGGCATGCTCAGGGGTCACTCCTGATTCTGTACTCAGGAATTACTCCTGGCAGACTCAGGAACTGTATGCGGTGCTGGGGCTGCAACCTGGGTTGGGAGCATGCGAGGCAAGAGTCCTCCCCACTGTCCTCTCACTCCGGCCCCAAGCAGCCCTTCCAGGGTCCACCCCGCATCCAGGATTCTCGAATTCCCACCTCCCCATTGAGAGCAGACCAGCCACATGTGTCCTCTCCGACTTGGAACCCATGGCTGGGCCCTTTCCTGGAGGTGCAGCCGCCTTTTGAGAAATGGGGTGGGGGGGTCCCCGGCCCACACCCTCACCCGCTGTTGCAGGCTCTTCCGGTCTCGGCGCTGGCGCAGCAGCCGCTGGGTCCGCAGGAAGGCCTTCTCTGTCCTCTCCCAGTCGTTGCCGAAGCCCACCCGCTTCTGCCCTCGCTCCTCCAGCTCCACGGCAGAGCTCCGGCGCCTCAGCCGGGCCTCCCTGTGTGACAGAGGCCATCCGGGCTGCGGGCTGAGCTGGGCAGGGGACCCCGGGCAGTCCCACCTGTGCCCTGCACAGCCTGCAGCACTCAGAGTCCCCGAGCACCGAGCACCTTGAAATCCTCTCCTGCCTCCCAGCACCAGCACGGGCCCTGCTTACAGCAGGTGCATAGGAGAGACTGGATACAGCGCACGGGGCTCTTTGCACCAGCCTCTGCTCCTCCTGTCTCTGGGACAACTTAAGGGACCCAGCGAGTGCCCAGACTGATAGGGCAGGGCCCCGTGGTTTCATGAGGTGCGTGAGCCGAGACCAGGACCAGCACATGCACAGATGTCTGATGCCTGGGCTGGTGACTGGCTACTCCAGACCCCTGTGCTTTGGGACGGGCCCTCATATTGGCTGTGGATCAGCCCATGGTGGGGGTGAGTGGGCTCTGCGGCCAGACAGTGGGCCCTGCCCTGGATCGGGTCCCTTCTTCTGAGAGTGCCTGACTTACCGCGATGTCTCGGTGGCCGTGAGAGCCAGGGCCGCTGCCAGGGCGTAGTCTGCAGCGCTGAACTGCTGCTCTTCCTCACTGGCCCCAGAAAAGGATGTTTGAGGATCCAGCTCTCCGCTTCCACCTTCCCCTCCTCAAAGCCCCTGTCATTTGCCTCAGACTTGGGACCCTGGAGCTGGCAAGGCAATGCCTCCCTCCTCAAACAAGGGTTTCAGAAGGCAGTGCCTCTCTCCTCAGACTGGAGTTCAGAGTAAACAGGGCTGTGCCTCCCCCCTCAGACTGGAGTCTCCAGAGAGAGCAGGACTGGAGTCTCCAAAGGCGACAGGATGTGCCTCTCCTCCTCAGGTTGGAATCTCCAGTGAGATGGGGTTGTGCCTCCCCCCTCGGACTGGAGTCTCCAGAGAGAACAGGATGTGCCCCTCTCTGGGTGGGTCCCTGCCCCCACCTGCTGCGGTAGGTCCGCCTCCGCACAGAGGAGCCCATGTGCAGGTGATGCTGCCGCTCCTCCTTCTGCTCCTCCTCCTGGTAGTGCTCCATCCTGTGGACCTCCACTGTTTGGGGGGCCTGGGGCTCCCCCCCACTTCCTTGGCTGTGCGGCAGAGTCATGGTGACCACCTGCTGAGACAAAGTGCATGGTCACTCTGGGGGTCTGCCCAGGGCTTCCCTAAGTCAGGGGTGGGGGTGTGAGAGAGGGGACACGGCTAAGGTGACAGGGGTGGGCTTGGAAGGTGGGCCTGGCTGACAGGCCCCCTTGGACTCAGGGCCTGGCTTCCTGCTGTAACCCTGCTCTGTCTGGCTTCCCTGAGCGGCCTGGGGCAAAGTCTCCCCTTCTCGGAGCCTCCAGACCCCAGTGAGTAACTGGCCTGAGCGCCCAGGGCAGTCTGGGACTCAAGCTGGCAGGTGTCCCAGCTCCCATGCCACATGGCTGCCACCCGAGTCTGGGCCACGCTGGCTTCCTCCAGGGAGCTCCACCCCCACTGCCCCACTCTGGTCCGGCTTCAGGCACATCCTGAGAGTGCTTGAGTGGTCTGAAGGTGGGTCCAGGCCCCCAGTATGGTCTCAACCTCTCTTCCCAGCTAGCAAGTGGGTGAGCAGGCCTGAGTCTCGGTTTCCCCAGCTATGAAATGGGTTGACTGTCCCAGCCGTGTGGGGCTCGGACATGGGCCCTGAGCAGTGAGCTGATGCTTGACCCTCTTTCTCTAAGAAGCCCAATTCATCCTGTGGAAATTTTCCTCCACCCAGCCCGTGGGTACTTCTCTGTTTGTCACACTTTTGCTCAGATTCAGAAAATTCCTCCTTTTACCATTTCGTGATTTCCTATCTGCGCAGCGTTACTCTCTGGTGGTAGGAGAATGGGATGTGTCGAGGCCCCATGCCATGAGTTTTTGAATGCATCGTTCCTGGTCCCACCAGTAACCTGAGTGACACAGCACTTGCAGTATCCCATTTTACTCCTGAGAAGGGGATGGGCTCACCCAGGGTTGCCCAGCTGGCTGGTTGGGGGCAGGACCATGACTGGCACTGGGTCTGCCCACCTCTGAGCCCCGGGTTTCTTAGATGTCAGACCTGGGCTCACGCTGGGGCCCTGCCACCCTCTGGCCTTTCCCCCCATCCATCCCAACATGCAGATGCCCCTCGTGCTCCTGGAGCCTGGGTCTGGGCGGTCCACAGCCCCCAGTGGTGTTAGAACGGATTGGGCGGGAGGAAGTACAGGGGTCAGGGAGCAAGTTCGTGGATCTCAGATGCAAGTATGTAGGGTGAGGATGTTGCAGGGGGCGGGGCGGGGGGCTGCAGCCTGCTGGCTTTGGGGTTGTTCCCAGTCTTGGCACTGGTGTCACTACCTGTCCTGAAGGCCTCCGTGTTGCTAAATCTCTAGGATGCAGGAGGGGTCCTCAGAGTGTGTGTGTGTGTGTGTGTGTGTGTGTGTGTGTGTGTGTGTGTTGGGGTGTGAGGGGGAAGGGTTCAGTCTCTGAGCAAGGAAGGCCCATGTGGGCATAGCCCTGCAGGCAGGAAGCAGGAAACAGAAGAGAACATGAGCCGCTCGGCACCCATCCTGTGCATTCTGACGTCAGCTCAGCCCAGACCCTGCCTCTTGAGGGCGGGGGGCTGGAGGGAAACTGGGACCCCCGAAGGGCGTGGGTGCGCCTGAGGATCTCTTTTCAGAGTCTGGGACGTGGTATGTGGGCCTCCTGACCTTCCCCAGAGAGCCCGGGCCAGAGCCTTCTTGTGGGGTGTTGGGGGTCCCAGCGGGTTAAGGGTCAACCTGGCAGGTATTTACTTCCTCCGCTTCTTCCTGAAAGTTGGCTGCCTGTGGGTGCCCTCAAGACCCAGGGGACACTGGGCTACCTCAGTCTTAGGGCCCAGGCCACCCCCAAAGCTTCCTTGGCTGCTTATGGACAGTTTAGAACCTAGCAGGAGGCCCCTTGGCCTTCCCGTGTGGCCCTTCCCAAGTAAGAGGGTCCGCCTGCACCAGAGAACGGCAGCCCCCGTGTCTGGCTGCTCCTCCTCGCAGCCCTAGAGGAGAGCCCTGGGCATGGGCCTGGCAGGGCAGGCTCCCGGTTTTCCGGGGAGCCAGCAGCCCTGACCCCGGCAGTGAAGGTTAACGAGCCCTGGCACGGCTGCCTCTGGCTCCCTCCAACACTGTCCCAAGGAGCACAGCTGGCGGGCCTGGCGCCCGGCCGCGACCTCCTGGGCCTCTCGCAACCAGAGCCCGGGCTGCTGGGATGAGCCTCCGGTTCTTTTTAAAGCACTGACTGAGCCCGGGATTAAGCCTGAGGAACCTCCTCTGCCCTCTGCCCCAAGGCAGCGAGTGCTGGGTGGGGCCTGAGGGGAGGTCTGGGGGGCCAGAAGGGAAACTGCCTGCCCCCCACTGGGTGCCCTGTCTTGGGGTGCAAGACTGCGCCACAGGCTGTCCAGCTGCCATCCAGATCCCTCTATGATCCTCAGTTCCTTCGGGGGGAGGGGGGCTTGACAGGCACCCCGGGGGCAGGGTTGCCTCCTTTCCTCCACCACAGAGGCTGTGCGCAGGACCCCGGGGGTCTTGGGGGTGGGAAGCTGGGAGAGGGGGCGAGATTTGGAACAGAGCCTGCCCGGGCTGTCTGAACGGGCTGGGACAGGCGACTCTGCCAACTCCTGAGAGACCTGAATTCTCACCCTGCCGCAGCTGAGAAACAGGGAACAACCAGCGAGGTAGCACCTTCCATTCAGGCCTCAGTATCCCATCAGTAAGCCAGTCTGGAGATGTGCCAACCGACCCCTCCAGGTGATCCCCCTGAGGACTCCATCAGCTTCCCCCCTGCAGGGGGACCCAGGCCTGCCACGGCTGTCCCAAGTGTCTGGGATCTGACTCCCGCCCCCCTTCCCAGGGCACCCCTAAAACACTGTGTTTCCACACCCCTGGGGCTCAGCTCAGAAGTCCTCAGCTACTGGGAAGGTGGGATGGGGGTGGGGGGTGGGGGGTGTCTAGGGTCCTCTCCCATTTTCACTGAGGAAATAAAATACATGATACGTTCTCTTCCCAAATCTTCCAGGCTCCTTACACACACACACACACACACACACACACACACACACACACACAGAGACACGCACACACACACGTACTCTTGCACATACTCACAAACACATACACACAGACACACATCCATACACAATACTAACACACATATTCATGCACACTCACATGTGCACACATGATCACACAAACTCACAAGCATACACACTCAGATATACTCACACACACACACATGCACATTCTCACGCCCATCATGTGGCGGGCACATCACTTCCCAGTGGAAAGCCCGGGGTCTCCTTCTCTGGGGGTGCCCCTCTCCACCCTGTCCCCGGAGGCGACTCACAGAGGAAGCTGGGTCCACTTAGGAGTTCTGGAGAGAAATCTCCTGAGGTTCCGAGAGGAGATGGGCTCCGCGGGGCAGGAGGAGAATGTGATCCTGGAGCCTGCGCAGCCTTAAATAGAGCGTGAGACAGAGTCTGCAAGAGCGTGATGACAATGGATAGGGACTTGGGGGGGCGGCGGGGAGGGGCCGCTCTCTCCTCCCAGCGCTGCTCAGCCCGGGTGACAGGTGCAGCTGTCCCCCCCTCCCCAGCCCCTCCTGCTCCCCTCAGCCCCACCCTCTGCCGAGTCTCATCCGTGCCCAGGGAATGGGCCTGATCTGATCCACCGTCGCCTTCACCCCCAGCACTGGTACCCTGGGGTAGATACTATACTCAGCTTCTTGGATCTGATGCCCCTTCTGAGAAGCGGAGTGAGCCTGGGTGCCCACCCTTCATGAAGCTGTGGCAGGAATGTGACACCCACCCTCAGAGTGGGTCTGCTAAGGAGGGCTCACGGCCCACATTCCGCAGCACCCGGCCACTGTCCTGAGTGAGGGCCAAGGGGGGACACTGGCTCTCCATGTCCCCCCTCACCACCCACCATGGTCCCTGGGGGACCCTTCACCCCAACCCTCGTGACACCTTTCTCACGTTCATTCCCAAATGCCCTTTGTAGGTCTTGGGGGCACCCAGGATGCAGCGGGGAGTAACCATCCGAATGGGGAGAAAGCCCCAACCTAGAGCAGGAGACAGCAGGGGCTGTTGGGGCGGGCCAGGTCTCAGCCAGCTCCCCGCCAGCGCACACGGCGTCCAGCCCTGGCCGACTCCCAGGGCACCAGGCCAGCCAGCACGGGTGTCACTCTGATTAGTGCCTCAGCAACTACTCGATGGACAGAGGGGAGGGAGGGAGAGAGGGAGAGGGAGAGAGAGAGAGAGAGGAGAGAGAGAGAGAGAGAGAGAGAGAGAGAGAGAGAGAGGGAGAGAGAGAGAGAGGGAGAGAGAGGGAGAGAGGGAAGAGATAGAGAGAGAAGGGGGAAGGGGGAGGGAGGGAGGGAGAGAGAGAAGTAGAAGAGAAGGAGGGGGGAGGGGGAGGAGGATGAGAAGGAGGAGGAGGAAGAGGGACAAGTGGGGGGGAGAGGACAGAGGGTAGGAAGGAGGTAAAAGAGAGCAGGGGAGACAGGGAGGGCGATGAGGGGATGACACAGATGAACTCTTCAGCTCCAAATCTCGACCTCCTGCCTTATTTGAAAATCTCTTTCTAGGTGCCCCAGCTTCTCTCATGGAGTCCCTGGCCACATGAGTGACCCTTTTCCGGGGAGAACAGACGGCGCTCTTCTGCCTGGGACCGACAACCCAAGACTTGGAGATCTTCACTGCAGGGTGAGCCAGACCTGCAAGGCCGGCAGAGCCAGACAGGACCTGCCCCCTGAGGGTGTCCTTCTCCGCGAAGGATGTGTGTATGTGTGTGGTGTGTGTGTGTGTGTGTGTGTGTGTGTCTGTCTGTCTGTCTGTCTGTCTGCCTGTCTGTCTGGGATACTGTCTGCCTTGCTGCAGACAGAAGAGAGTCTCTCAGAAAAGCTGACAGTGCCCGGCAGAGGCCAGAGAAACGAACATCCCACCGAGCAGTCCTTGGCTCTCCGGCTGTCAAGAACTTCCCTTTCGCCCTCCCCCTGGGGGGTGGTGTGGGTGTCAGCCCCTTACTGACCAAACCCCGAAGGCTACTCTCCTCCGCAGGCCCACCTGACGTGAGTGTAGACGCAGCCAGCCCTCATGTCTGGAGGCACCACGCGTTGAACTCTATAAGCCTTGGTCTAAACCTGGCTCTGGGACCTGCACTAGCAAAGACACACTCCTTTCTTACTTAAAAAAATCATATTTTTCATGTTACTAATTTAGTTATTTCACTTTCATTGTTGTGAGGGACAATCCTGGCAATATCGGGGCCTAGAGGGATGCAGGGGTCCCCAGGGCCACATATGGCAGTGCTAGGAGGGGCGAGCAGGGGGAGGACACACATGGCACCAGAGGTTAAACCCAGAGCCCTGGGGCCGGGGCGACAGTACAGCAGGGAGAGCATTTGCCTTGCATGCAGCCGAACCCGGGTTTGATGCCCGCATCCCATCTGGTCCCCTGAGCACCGCTGGAAGTGATTTCTGAGTGCAGAGCTAGGATTAGTCCCTGAGCATTGCTAAGTGTGGCAAGTGTGGCCCTTAAACAAAATAAATCCAGAGTTTTGCACATGTAAAGCATGTGCTCTGACACTTGAGCTATATTCCTGGCAGGAAACTGCCTTTTTTGTTCACTAGATTGCCAACCATCAAGAACAGTGCCTGGCACACGAAAGGCTTTTGATACATGCTTGTTTAAAAATAAATGAATCCACAGCCTCCCTCCCTCCCTCCCTCCCCTCCCTCCCTCCCTCCCTCCCTCCCTCCCTCCCTCCCTCCCTCCCTCCCTCCTCCCACCCTCCTTCCTTCCTTCCTTCCTTCCTTCCTTCCTTCCTTCCTTCCTTCCTTCCTTCCTTCCTTCCTTCCTTCCTTCCTTCCTTCCTTCCTTCCTTCCTTCCCTCTCTCCCTCCCTCCCTCCCTCCCTCCCTCCCTCCCTCCCCTCCCTCCTTCCTTCCTTCCTTCCTTCCTTCCTTCCTTCCTTCCTTCCTTCCTTCCTTCCTTCCTTCCTTCCTTCCTTCTTCCTTCCTTCCTTCCTTCCTTCCCTCCCTCCCTCCCTCCCTCCCTTCCTTCCTTCCTTCCTTCCTTCCTTCCTTCCTTCCTTCCTTCCTTCCTTCTTCCTTCCTTCCTTCCTTCCTTCCTTCCTTCCTTCCTCCTCCTTCCTTCCTCTCCTTCCTTCCTCCCTCCTTCCCCTCCCTCCTTCCTTCCTTCCTTCCTTCCTCCCTCCTTCCCTCCTTCCTTCCTTCCTTCCTTCCATCCCTCCCCTCCTTCCCTCCTTCCTTCCTT